>NW_005200874.1:0-4542 GCF_000372725.1 Emiliania huxleyi CCMP1516 | reverse complement strand
CAACGGCGCGTGAGCTGCAGGCCCACCCTTTTCTGGAACGCTGCCGGGCATCGTCCTTCTCCACGTGCGAGTTTTTGCGAGTTTTTGCGCCGCACGACCAGCGCCGCGCCTCGGGCGACGCGTCGCTCTTCGCGATGTCCGATGAGGACGAGTACGAGATGGAGGGAGAGGAGGAGGAGGAGGAGGAGGAGGTGCTGCTGCCCGACTCGCGCTTCTCTCGGGCATCGGGCGATGGCGACGTCGGCGGTGGGGCTGCGCCGACAGTGAGGCATTGGGGGCGGCGAACGGAGGCGAGGGCAACGGCCAAGGAAGCCGCAAGGTCAAGTGGAGGGGAAGATCCGCCGCACGGACCGCAGCTCAGAGCCCTTCAGGCGCAGCTCGAGGACTCGAGGCGGGAGTCGGCGATATTGAGGCAGGAGCTGCAAGCCGCGCAATATTCGGGGCGGCTACTGCAGCAGCAGTGCGACGACGCCGAGGCCATCGTGTCACGCCTAAAGGCAAGCCGGGAGGACAGACGCGCGGCCGCAGGGGGCAGTGCCGCGTCGACGCCGAGCCCGCCCACTCCCGCTTCGGCCAGCCGGCCCGGAAGCGGCAGGCGGTTGCTGCTCGAGCCGCTTGCTGTCGGGCGCGAGGCCGCCATGCCGGTCGCGATCTTTCTTGGCCGCGGGCCCAGCGGTGCGGCGTCGTCAGCCACGCCGTGACCAGTGTAGGTGGCCCTTGACGTGCGCGTTCTCACGGGGCTGCACCCCGCCGATTTGGAGCGACTCGCCATGCTGACCGAGCGCAACCTCTCAGAGATTCGCGCGGCGCAGCGCCGCGTTGCTCGCACACGGCCGATAAGTGCGCACGCCGGAGGGCTGGCGGCTCCGCGCGGCGCTATCCTCTGGAGGCGTTGCCGCCGCGGTCCTGCCCAAAGCCGCCCCACTGCTGCAATTTGGCGACATAGGCCTCGCCGTGTTTGGAGGTCGCGCGCAGTGTGCCGCCCGACCGAGCTCCTCCTCAGCCTCCGCGCGGCCGAGCTCTTCGGCCTCCGCGCGGCCGAGCTCCTCCGCCCGGCCTGCGGCGTCGGCGGTGGCCGCCCCGCGTCGAACGCCCCCCAGGGGCGACCCACCGCTCGCGCCAATCGTCATGGCAGGTGATCGTTCTCGTTTCCCGCGGTGACATCTACATACAAGCTGCAAGAGCGGTTTTGGTCCGTGGTGGCGAGGACCAGATGTCGTTGGACTCTACTCGGCCACGCCCGCCCCGGGGAGAAATAAATATAATCAAACCCGAGACCTCGCGGGGCACTGATAAACCCGAGACCTCGCGGGGAGACATGCGTACAGTGCGTCTTGTTTCTTCCTCGGAGCAAACACGAATGGGCCACTCTAAAACTCTAGGACTACCGCTGCGTCTCGAGCCGGCTGCGTCTCGAGAAATAAATAAATAAATAAAAACGGACACCTCTCTACTGTGAGATGGGTAAAAAGGAACAGGCCCCCGCCCTTGCGATCTTTGTGCAGGGTTCTTTGTGGGTGTGGTCGGAGACTAGCCGGGGTCGTCCTCCCGATGGGGGACTAGCACTATAGCCGTCTTCCACATGGTCCCTCGGGTCCCTGCTGCTCCTAATCTCTTCGTACATCCTCCTGCTGATCTCCGCAAAGTCCTGCTCCCTCCCTCGTCTCGCCCTGCGCGTCTGCTGCGTCTCGAGAGAGAACACTAATAAATTACAAAATATTATAGTAATTAGGGACTAAAAAGCGGCATGGGCCGAGCGGAGGGAGCAGCGAGCCGAGCGGGGCCCGCGAGCGAATGACAGTTGACACTTTTCCTTGCGTGCCGTCTCGAACACTAAATAGCGGCATGCCGCGAGGCAGGTGTGTAGGGGAGCTCCAGAGGCAGAGCTGATCGAGGGTGGCGGGAGAGGGGAGCCGGGCGTGAGTCAGCCGTGACATCGTCGAGATCTTCTTAGGGACCGGCGTTCGGACCCAGACGGAATTCTTTTCTTGCTTTCCGTGGCCTCACAGACTCCGCAGCACACCCACCCAGCGGACGAGAGGTGCTCTCTCGCCCCCCCGCGCGCCGCAGTGAGCAACTTCGAACTTGCCCCCGCGCGCACCCCCGGCTCCGCCATAGGGAGCCAGCGAGGGCTACAATAGTGCCAGTTTGACGGAGACGCGAGTCGGCGGCCCCGCGCGACCGTCATCTGGGTTCCCGTCGCTCCCCCGACTGTCCCCCGACGGCCCGACACTTTCTTTCTCATTGGGCTAGTCACTTTCCTACGCCGCGTGTAGAAAGTGACCGCACACCACAAACGCACACCACAAACGCATGCATACCTATCTACGCCCTGTCCGACAGGTCGAAGCACCACACCACGTCGACCCCCCGCGCGGAGGAGGCCGCGATCGTCTCGTCGTCTGGATACCACGGAATCGCGGGGTGCTGCGCTTGCGCGTGCGAGCTGAGTGCGGGCAGGTGGAGCACTCGCAACGCCGGGAGGGTGGCGCGGTCCCAGAGGGCGGCGCTGAGCGCCCGGAGGCCAAGTCTTGTGATGGGGAGGTTGGAGTGAAGAAAGAGGCGCCGCAGCTTCCTGAGGCCGCCGCCGCCGCCCATGCTGCTCCTCACGAGCGCCGCGACGCCAGCATCGCCAACCCTGTTGGACGCCAGCGAGAGGGCCTCGCATTGCGGCAGCGCCCCGAAAGAGAGCGTGTCTGACAGCGCCGCAATACCGCGGCTAGTGATGCGGTTGTGTGCGAGGTGCAGCTCCTTGAGCGAGGCCAGCGTAGGGGAGTCGGTTTCGAGCAGCACCGCTGCAAGGGCGCCACAGAACTCGTCGCCCAGCAGATTGCCGTCGAGGACGAGGAATTGAAGCCGCGGCGCTGCGGCGTGATCGAGAGCCGAGAGGAGCGGCCGCAAGGGACGGAGCCCGAGGCTCTTGTGCGCGAGGTCGAGGCGGAGCAAACCTCGCAGCAACGGCATGAGCTCGCCCAGCGTGACGGCGTGGCCGGCCGCGAAGCCTGATGCCGGGCACAGCACGGTGGCGGACTCGACCTGCTCCCTGGTCATGCCCAGCGATGTCGCCATCTCGCCTGATTTCGTCCACGCTGCCCGCATTTCCTCAAGCGCCGGCCGGAGGAGCTCGCGAAGAGCGTGGGACACGCCGGCGACAGCCGCTGCTGCCACTGGTGGTCGGCACAGCGGGTCGCACGACACAGAGAGGGCGCCAGCGATGAGGATCTGAACGTCTTGCGGGAAGAGGTCCTCCCACGTGCGGCTGGGTGCCATAAGGTGGGACTGAGCGAAGATCAGAGAGCGTGGTTCCAACAGCGTTTGGTTTTTTCTCACACCACGTGCCTCTGGACCTCCGTTCACGTGCACGAGCTTCTTGAGCCACCCACCCACCCACCCACCTCACGGCCCGGCTGAGGCTTGGAACCACCCACCCACCCCACCCACCTCACGGCCCGGCTGAGGCTTGGAACCACCCACCCACCCCCAGCCCCACCCACCTCACGGCCCGGCTGATGAGGCGAGGAAACCCACCCCCACCGACCGACCCACCCCCACCACCCAACCAACCGTCCCGGCCACGGGAGACACAAGCAAGGTAGCAAAGCACCCAGCCCCTCGCGCGCCTTATACAGCACAGCCTGACCCACAGCCGAGGGTTTAAAAAACCGCTTCGCTCGCGCGGGAGACGGCTAGCCGCGAACGGGCCATGCCAGACGAGTCGCCTGCGGCTGGGACGCCAGCCGAGACGAGTGCGGCGGCGGCGCCCGCGGAGCCTATTCACAGAAGGGCTAAACGGGTATTTTTCGCTTCGCTGCGCGGCCCCGCAATAGGTAGGTAGGTGGGGCACTGAGCCTGGCGGTTGGCGCCCGCAATAGGTAGGTGGCGCGACTCAGTGTGGACAGACCCACTGTCTCTCTGCGATTTCGGGCCCGGGGTTGTGCGTTTATGTCGACAGACCCCCTATCTGGGTAGGAGCCGAACCCTGCCGGTGTGGCTCGCGAAAAGTCCGAACCCGCGAGGATGTACTCAACGTCATGCGCGCCATTGAGGCCATCACCATCATCTCGGCGAGCCACCCACGCCGGCTCCTGGTACTCATCGCGGCGTGACCAGCTGGCAGCACAGATGTCAGGCTGGCTCGAGCAGGCGAACGCCTGCACCGGTGCCGCACGCGCCGTCATTGCGCCGCATGCCGGCTTCTCTTACTCGGGGCCGACGGCGGCGTGGGCGTACAAGCACGTGTCGCCGACCGGTATCAGGCGCGTCTTTGTGCTGGGTCCGTCACACCACCACTCCATGTCGCGCTGTGCCGTGTCTTCGTGCGCCACTTACGAGACTCCGTTCGGCGGCATCCCCGTTGACCGGGCCACGAGCGCCGCCCTGCTCGAGACGGGCGCCTTTGAATGGATGGGCCCCCAGCGTGGAAGAAGGCGAACCCTTCGATTGGAAAGCCTCTACCCTTACATTCTCCACGGTGAGGGGCGCGAATCAGCTTTCGAACTGGGGGGCACCGAACCTAAATCGGGGGTGCCGGAAACTTGGCCT
>NW_005200875.1:4999-7128 GCF_000372725.1 Emiliania huxleyi CCMP1516 | reverse complement strand
CTGATGGCAGAGAAGACTTGCAGGGCTCAGAGCTTCACCTACCAGAACCTGACGGGCAGAGTGGTGGAGCTGAGGCCCATGGGCACTGAAGGTTTCGCGTGGGTCGACGCGGTGCAGCACAAAATCCCGGAGGAGGAGGAGGGGGAGGAGGAGGCAGGGTCGCCGTTACAGCGGGGCCGCCGGGTGCAGCAGCCTAGCGCCTCCCGTTCGGAGGTGCGGTGCCTTGCGCGAGGCGCTTCCTTTGGCGCCGCGCTCCGCATGCAGCGCGCCGAAGCCGCGGGTAGACTCGGGCGAGTTCCGTGAGATGTAAGTGAGAGAGAACACAAAATGAGATATGCATATGGCCGAGATCATCTGAGACGTGAGACACACAGAACACAAAATGAGATATGGCCGAGATCACCTGAGACGTGAGACAAAGAACCCTGCACAATCCACAAAGACCGCATGGGCGGGGACTTGCTCCTTTTTACCCATCTCCTAGTAGAGGGGTCTGCTGTATACGTTTATTTCTGAGACGTGAGGGAGCTTGTGGAACTCTCTGGAAGTGCTCAGTGCGCTCTTGTGGGTTTGTGTGTGGATGAACAGGGACATGTGTAGAGCTGTTTAACGTTGGGAGCTGAACAGTGTTGCTAGTGTTAACAGTAACAACAGAACAACAGTGGGGGCTCCCCAACAACAGCAGCTAACGGTAGGCCGGCTGAACAACAATAAGGAAGGCCTGGCAGTGACCCACGACGATCTCCAGCGTCCAGTGCGGGTAATACCCGAAAATACCCGGGAAATCCCAGGTATTTTCGGGGTTTACCCGGTTTTTTTGCCGTTTTCTGCTTGCTGGCCGCTGAACAACAGTAACAACAGTAACAAACAGTAACAGCATGGGCTGGGGGGTGAACACTTGAACAACGTTAAGGATTTCAGCCAACAATAGCGCAACTGTTAGGCCCAAAGTTACGGGGTGTGGACCCTGAGTTGACCAGGGGTTGTGCGCCGGGCCCTCCTGCTCGGCTCCAGCGAGTAGACAAGTGTTGTCATCAACAGAGTAGAAGGATCTGACCTCGGGGCCGATGTGACCATGTGACCAAGCGCTGGTAGCGTGGTTTAACCTCACACCCATGGTCTCACAGTGTGCCGGCAGTCGCCGAGCAGTGTCGCTCACACAAGCCGCAGCACAAGTGACTGAGGGCCAGTGAGGGCGAGCCCATCGCTGTCACAGCTGTGGCAGCCGCACCGTAAGCTGTGCCATCTGTGCAGAGTGTGTGAGCAGCAGAGGAGCTGCTCTCCAGGCTTCTGTCGCAAAGAAATGCATGCCACCGAAAGCGCTGTCGAGGTTCGCCGAGCGCGGCGCAGGTTGAGGGAAGCCGTCACCGACGAGCGCGTTGGACTTTTCACTCCGGACAAAAAACGCGGCACAGCGGACGGTGCGGGGCGCGTGCCGCAAACTTAGCGGCGAGGCGCGGGACCGTCTGTGGATATATACTCCCCGCACCGAACACGATGAGCTTTTCTAGGACAGTCACAGTGGGTCACTCAAGAGTCGCAGGGAGAGTCACTCGTCCAAGCTAAATTTCATTCGCATTGTCGAGTGCAGCGTACCCGTCTTTGGAGGTCGGCGGCGGTCCTCCGTCGGTGGCCGGGCTGGGGCAGACGGGACGGGCGGTCGCCACGCGACGCCAGCCGTGCCCGCACGTCGCGGCGGCACGTCGCGGCCCTCCGCACGCAGCCCATCCATGGTGCTCTCGTATTTGTCCCCCGGCCAAAACATTTGCATGCAAGCTCCGCAGCGGTAGAAGACGGGCTGCACGCGCAGTACTGCGTGCGGCACCTGCCCCGCCTCGACCTCGTCCGGCCGGAGCGTCTGCCACTCGTCGCCGTTGCAGATGCCGCAGCGCGAGCCGCCCGCGTCGACCAGCCCGCTCAACTCGAGCACCGCCAGCAGCTCCGCAAACTGCGCGCTCGCGTCGGTGGCGAGCAAGCGGTAGGCGGCGCCCGGAAGTGCGCCCGCCGCCCGCTTGGCGCCCGCGTTCATCACCGAGGTACCGAGCTCGATTCTATCAACGCCCTTCCTTTTTTTTTTTTTTTTTTTTTTTTTTTTTTTTTTTTTTTTTCTTTTTTTTTTTTTTTTTCTT
>NW_005200875.1:0-2419 GCF_000372725.1 Emiliania huxleyi CCMP1516 | reverse complement strand
AGCGTCTGAAGGAGGGGGAATGTGTGATGTATGGTCGTCTACGGAGGGAGGAGCGGCGGAGCGGGCGCCGGGCGACGATCGATCGGCGACGCCCTCGTCGTGTGCGGCGGTGCTTTACGGACTAGGCCCTCAATACGAACAAACGTGAGCTCCTCAGGCAGGAGCGGCAAAACGTGATCGATCGAAGAGAAGTGGGGGAATGCAGCCAGCACGACTTTTTTTCTTTTTGTTGCCTGTTCTTTGTATCAGAGGAGAAAAGACGAGCACTTGTTGTGTGTTGTGTTGGCTGTTCTTAGTCCGACAAGGGGAAAGACGAGCACCTGTTGTGCGTTGTGCGGTGTGCGGGGGGGGGATGGCACACCATTTGTCTGGAGAATCGGGGCTGCGGTGAGGCTCTGTGGTGTGGTGTAGTACTGCGCAGTACGGGCCACTTCAGAGGACGAAGGAAGGTCGTCTGCCTGCCTGCGTGCGCGCTCTCTCTCTGCGGTAGAGTAAAAAACAAAGAGAAAGCCGACAGGCGTGTCGTGCTCGAGATCGCCCGACGGCTCGCGAGATGGGCCATACGGGACGCCAGCCAGAAAACACGGCTAAAGCCTAAAGATTCATGGCGGGCCGCCTTGACCCTTGGATCGGATTTAAACAACCAACTCTCTCTCAAAGCACACAGGCTCGACACAGGTGTGAACTGGCGCGTGCTAGTACTATCACCGGCACACCACCGGAGCCGCCTAAGCGACTCCGTTAAGAGCGGCAATGCACTTAGCACCGTGCACAATCGACGAAAAGAATTTTACAAGAAACTCCCTCGCACAACACGAACAGAATTTTACACTCATGCTGCCTCGCACAACACTGGGCACCTCTCCTTAAAATCCCTGTGTGGTGGCGGCGTGCCGTCCTCCCATCCCTCCCTTGGGTTGTCCGTTTTCTTTCTTTTACACTGGGCACGGACGAAAAGAATTTTACAAGCAAAGGCAAGGCACGGGCGACGGCTTCCTTAGAAGCCGTCGTCCTCACCGAAAAGAAAACCAGAGTCGGACTGAAGCTTGTAGTTCGCCACGGCGCGCGATTGTCCATCGGCCGAGGCCGCTCGCCCACGGTGGGGCCGCTGCTGCCCGACGTCTTTGCCCGGTGCGCGCCGCGAGGTGCGGCGGGACCAACGCAGGCGGCGGTCTACCTCTACCTGTTGTGTGACGATCAGGTTGAAAGGCTCTTCTAGGTAGGTCTGCGCTCGCGTTTTTCTTTTTCTTTCGTTACCCCCCTACCCTTTGTGTACACTTTAGGGGGGCAGGCAGTGAATGGACGAGAGTAGGGATGGACCCGCGGCGTTGGCGGGGTTAAAAGCTAGGGTAAGAGACGCCTCTTCAAATCTCGGTCAAAAAGGCCTCGTGCACGGCCGGGCAAGCCCAGGCCCCGCCGCGCTTTAGAGCGGCTCCCACGGCCACGCTTTTCGGTAACGATGGAAGAAGTCCCCCCCCCCCCCCCCCCACGAACGACGTCCAGCTTCCTTACCACGTGCGACGACGACGTGCCGCGACCCGCTCCTTGACACACTCGACTCATCGGTCATCGCGCGACGATGCCGCAGGCGAGCGTTGCAGCGCCCTCGATGAAGTACGTCAGGGAGGAGGGAGAAGCAGAGCTCGCCACACCGCGCACACGGCACCGCACGAACGGCTGACGAACGGCAACGGGGCTTGCGGCGCCAGTACACCACACTGTGCGTGCCTGCGCGTGGCTGCACGTGGTAGGGAACGGCTCTGCCCGCCCGTCGAGTTCCTCGGAGAGGGCCCGTTGGCTGCCCCGTTTTTCTTTGTGCAGTACACAGACTCAAAACGTAAAGCAAGTCTTATTGTACGCATACACACAACTGCATGAGCATGTGGCATGTGCCCTCCTTTCTCCAGCCTGCCCTGGCTAGTCTGCACTCTGCAGTCACCACCCGGCGCCGTCCCCTACTGCGACATCTCCTGGTTGAGCGGCGCGGCCGGCGGCGCCGCGGTCGAATCCGAAGGGCCGCCGAAGAAGTCACGGTAGTCCACACCCGCCCGGCCGCGCGCAAAGTGCGCCCACGTGTATACTGGCCAGCAGCAGGTGACGGTGGCGCAGCACGCCAGAGTGCCCGCGCCGCCGCCGATCGCGCATACCTCGCGGCCGCCGCACCACGTGCGCGAGATGCCGTCGCCAGTGTTGCAGTAGTATGCCGGATTGAAGCACGAAATCACCCACGTCGAGCTCTGGCCGAGCTCGGAGGCGGCGCCGAGGTCTGTCTCGCGGGTGAAGGTGGTGCTGGTGGTTGTCGCAGCCGCCACCGGCGCGGCGCGAGACTTGACGGCCAGCCCGTTGGCGAGCTGCTTCTCCCTGACGTACTTCATCGAGGGCATTGCAACGCTCGGCTGCGGCATCGTCGCGCGATGAG
>NW_005200876.1:1957-4651 GCF_000372725.1 Emiliania huxleyi CCMP1516 | reverse complement strand
AGGACGCACACAACGCCTCGTGTGCAACGCCCTGTGCTCCGCGAGTGCGTGTGTGCCCCGTCGTCCATGCTAGGACGTGTGTAGCACTGACTGACTGACCCCTCACCCCCCGAGATCACCCCCCGAGATTGCCCGAGATTGCCCGAGATGGGCCAGAGGGTCCGTGCTAGGGCGTGTGTAGCACTGACTGACTGACTGGCGCAGGGGCGGCTAAACGTCTACTTTGGGACCGACGCGCTCGAGGTGGACGGCGAGTTCGGGCCGAGGAGCCTAGAAGCGGGATGGGGACCGCTGCAGTCCCAACTGGCACTCGAGAGGAGACGCACTCGGCTGTCTGCGGCCGTATTCAGCGGTATTCGTAGCCGCGTGTATTCACGCGGTGCTCCGAGTACGCGGCACGAGACCGTACTCCCGCCCAAAATGTTGGTGTACTCACACTATAGCTGCACTATAGGCCGCTGACGCAGCAATGCCTCGAGCTCTTCCAGGCGCGGATACAGCCGAGATGTAGCCGAGGTGCAGCCGAGATGTAGCCGAAGTGTAGCCCAGGTGGAGCCGAGATGTAGCCGAAGTGCAGCCCAGGTGGAGCCGAGATGTAGCCGAAGTGCAGCCCAGGTGAAGCCGAGATGTAGCCGAAGTGCAGCCCAGGTGAAGCCGAGATGTAGCCGAAGTGCAGCCCAGGTGAAGCCGAGATGCAGCCGAAGTGCAACCCAGGTGAAGCCGAGATGTAGCCGAGGTGGAGCCGAGGTGAAGCCGAGATGCAGCCGAGGGATGACGGCCGCCGTCGAGCTCTCGCAGGCGCAGTGCGGCTTGCGGGTCGACGGGCGCGTCGCTGAGAAGACTTGGACGGCGCTGCGGCACCCACCGCCCGCAGCTGCGCGAAGCTGTGCGGCGGGCGGCGCCGTGGTCACACCGGCGGGCGTGGGGTAGGCACACGCACCGCAACCGGCTCGACGAGTCGGAGCTCCTCGGCGTGGTGCGGTCGTACGAGCACGATGCCGCCGCGGTCGAGATCGACGTCGCGCTGCTGCAGCGGCGGCTGCAGGTACGAATAGCCAGGCATAGCGGAGCGGACTCCCCCCCAGCTCTCACACACAACCCGGCGGAGGGTTGCGGCGCTTGATACATAATACGGAGACGTAATGCGTAGTTAAGAACGGCACAGCAACGGTAGAAATCCCACGCTCGTACACTCAGCTCTGTCGCACGAACAGGTTCCCAGAGCCAGACGCAGGAACGGCACTGGCCAGCACACACCCACACCTGACGCACAAACAGGCGGTGCTGGGGGCGGACGTGGTCACCGCCGACGGGGTCTACGGTCCGCGGACGCGCGCAGCGGTGCAGCGGTTCTTGAGGAGCACTCGCGGCGAGGAGGCGCAGACGGAGGTGCTCGACGACGCTGCACAAGCGACCCTGCGCGACCTCCACCTCTCGCGCCTCGAGGCGGAGTCGCTCGCCGCCGCGTCGTCGTCCGCCCGCGCTGCCGGCTCGGAGGAGGAGGAGGCGGCGAGCGTGCGGCAGCAGCAGGTGAGGGTGATGCAGCTTGCGTTGCGGCAGGTTCTGCCGCGCGACGTGGGCGTCGTCGTCGACGGCGTCTACGCCGAGCGCACGCGTGCAGCAGTCGTCCTGTTCCAGGAGACGTACGGCTTGCCAGTCGGTGGCGAGATTGGCGAGCAGTTGCACACGGTCATGTCTGTCCTGCGGCACGGAGACGACCCACAGCGCAAGGCCGTCTGTCTCGAGCTCGATCGGAGGCGCGAACGGGATCGGAGGCGCACGGAGGAGGCCGAGCAGGAGCTGGAGTTGGCCAGCGCCGGGCGCGACCCCGCCGACGGCTTTTGATTCAAATTTAAGTGTACGCGTGCGTTCCCGTCGGTTTCCCATTTGAGTCCGGACAATGTGACATATAGACATTAGACTTTTAAGAGCTCGGTGTGGGACTCTGTCCGCAACCGTGAACCGAGAGGGGGGGAAGAGAAATCAGAAAACAAAAGTCTCCATGCGTCGCCATGGCCAACCCACGCATGAGAAATCAAGGGCCGCTGCACTC
The DNA here is from genome assembly GCF_000372725.1 of Emiliania huxleyi CCMP1516. Taxonomy (NCBI): domain Eukaryota; phylum Haptophyta; order Isochrysidales; family Noelaerhabdaceae; genus Emiliania; species Emiliania huxleyi. Next base: position 2,598 of record NW_005200876.1, on the reverse strand, counting down.
CCTTGAGGTGTTCCCGAGTTCGCTCCCCGAGCTCGAGCCGCGCCCCCACCGCCTGCTGCTCCAGCTCGACGAAGCCTCTCGCTCGAGGCCAGAGAGGGAGATGTGCGACGCGAGTCGGCTCAGCCTGCCCGGGAGTGGCCCCGCCCTGCTGCCGCGCTCTCTCGTCCCGCAGGAGGGCGTGCGCGCCGCCGCGAGCAGCGCGCTGGAGCAAGCGGCGTTGAACTCGTCGAGCGAGTCGAAGCCGGACTCGATGGCGCCGAGCAGCCGGTCGCGGTCGGCCTCGTAGCAGTTCGCGGCGCCGACGTCCAGGTCGACGAACCGCTTGGCCAGCCGCTCGCGCCGCCTCCCGCGGCTCTTCGAGCCTTCGCCAGACGGCTCCGAGAGGCGGTGCGAGGGGGAGGGGCTGCGAGAGTGCGCACCCTCCCCCTCGCGCGAGTCAGGGAGGAGGACGCAGAGGCGGGACGGGTCGCCGCCCATACACAAGAAGGTGAACGTCTCGATCAGGCACCAGAGGCGGTCGACGTAGCAGGGGCCCGCGATGATGAGCAGCTCGTGGCAGCCAGACAGGTACACGGGGAGTACGCGAAGGGAGTTGTCGATGTCGGATTGGTCGATGCACGCCTTGCAGGCGAGGGACCACC
>NW_005200876.1:0-1857 GCF_000372725.1 Emiliania huxleyi CCMP1516 | reverse complement strand
CAGCTGACTGAGAAGGATCCAACAATTCTTTTTAAATATAGGGTAGGGGGCGGCACGCCTTGTCGAGCCAGAGGAGCGGCTCACGGCCGTGCTTCTGCTTGAAGCTGGCGGCCCAGCGCGAGAGGGCCCTGTACTTGGCGACGTGGTCGTCGTCCCACGCGTGGCTCACCTGCAGGGCGGGAATGGGCATACGCCAACCTCGGGGCGGGAAGACGGCATTGTGCAGAGTCTTGAGAGGCGCCGTGTGAAGACGCGGGAGGCGGAGACGGTGACTACACGCATGCGGTCGGATACCGTGGGGAAGGCGTGTCCTCTCGCGCGCTAGTCGGAGTAGAGTACAGGCAGGGGATGCAGGAGGCGGGGGAGGCAGGGAGGCAGGGAGGCAGGGAGGCAGGGAGGTGGGGAGGTGGGGAGGTGGGGAGGCAGAGCAGGGAGGCGCACAAAGGCGTCCACGGAGCCGAGCAAGTCTCTAGGGAGTGTCTGGAAGTGTCTAGGGAGTGTCTGGGAAGTGTCTAGGAAGTGGCGCACAAAGGCGTCCACGGAGCCGAGCAAGTCTCTAGGGAGTGTCTGGAAGTGTCTAGGGAGTGTCTGGGAAGTGTCTAGGAAGTGGCGCACAAAGGCGTCCACGGAGCCGAGCGCGACCCGGACCGAGTGCGCAGAGAGCGCGTCGCCGTCGGCTCGCGTCTCGGCCTCGCGCCTCGCCGCCTTGAAGTCGGCCTCGCACAGGGCCGAGAAGGGGAGGCCGCGGAAGTTGCTCTCTGCCAGCGCCTTCGCCTTGCGCGAGTCGATGCCGCCAATGAAGGCGGAGATGACCGCGGCGGCGCGCGTCTCCCCCGACCGCTCCATGCGCACAAAGGCGCGCGTCAGCCGGAGGCGGTTGCGGCGCGTCAGGCCGAGGGCGAGGGTGAGGAGGACGAGGTTGAGTGAGATGAGCACGAGCGCTTCGGCCAAGCCGCTGCTGAGGCCGACACCCGGCTCGGGAAGCGGGTCGAGCTCGAGCGTCCTGTTCACAGCAGTGGGTGTGAAGAGACGCTGTTCACACCCGGCTCGGGAGGCGGGTCGAGCTCGAGCGTCCTGTTCACAGCAGTAGGTGTGAAGAGGGACTGTTCACACCCGGCTCGGGAAGCGGGTCGAGCTCGAGCGTCCTGTTCACAGCAGTAGGTGTGAAGAGGGACTGTTCACACCCGGCTCGGGAAGCGGGTCGAGCTCGAGCGTCCTGTTCACAGCAGTAGGTGTGAAGAGACGCTGTTCACACCCGGCTCGGGAGGCGGGTCGAGCTCGAGCGTCCTGTTCACAGCAGTAGGTGTGAAGAGACGCTGTTCACACCCGGCTCGGGAAGCGGGTCGAGCTCGAGCGTCCTGTTCACAGCAGTAGGTGTGAAGAGGGACTGTTCACACCCGGCTCGGGAGGCGGGTCGAGCTCGAGCGTCCTGTTCACAGCAGTAGGTGTGAAGAGACGCTGTTCACACCCGGCTCGGGAAGCGGGTCGAGCTCGAGCGTCCTGTTCACAGCAGTAGGTGTGAAGAGACGCTGTTCACACCCGGCTCGGGAGGCGGGTCGAGCTCGAGCGTCCTGTTCACAGCAGTAGGTGTGAAGAGACGCTGTTCACACCCGGCTCGGGAAGCGGGTCGAGCTCGAGCGTCCTGTTCACAGCAGTAGGTGTGAAGAGGGACTGTTCACACCCGGCTCGGGAGGCGGGTCGAGCTCGAGCGTCCTGTTCACAGCAGTAGGTGTGAAGAGACGCTGTTCACACCCGGCTCGGGAAGCGGGTCGAGCTCGAGCGTCCTGTTCACAGCAGTAGGTGTGAAGAGGGACTGTTCACACCCGGCTCGGGAAGCGGGTCGAGCTCGAGCGTCCT
>NW_005200877.1:0-4553 GCF_000372725.1 Emiliania huxleyi CCMP1516 | reverse complement strand
CTGGCAGACAGCCGAGGACAGTGCTGTCGTCCATATCTCGGCCGAGGACAAAGATCAAAGTCTCCACCCACGCGTTGCGGCAGTGAGGTCAGCGGAAAGCTGGAGCCATCCTTCGCGATTACCGACCAGGACTCGCAGCATCCCTCGAGTATGATTGGCGCGTCCGCGGCGAGCTCGTCGCCGCGGTCGCGCTGCATATGTGTGTACATACACGTACGTGTATGCACTTCCAAATGCCCGCGCCCGCCGTGTTTGCTTCTTTCAGCGCCGGCTTCGTTCGCAGTAAAAAGAAAACCAAAATCACGGCGGCCATCCGCGCGTATCTAGTGTGCGTGTCAGCCTCCTGCGAGCTGCGTCCTGGAGCTAGCAGTGAGGCGGCCGGCGGTGGGGCGAGGGGGGGGGGGGGGTATGGTCCCGTCGGCGGGAGGCTGGGTCTGTCAGCAGGCGGGGGGGTATGGTCTCGAGGTGGGTACGTGGCTACCATACCATACCCCGCAAAAAGTCCGAACCCGGCCGGGAAACTATGCTCGCGCGCAGGTCTCTCCTCGCCACCCTCCTCGCCGCTGCAGCTGCCGCCGCCACCGAGTGGCCAGACTGCAGCCCGCGTGCGGACGGGCATCCGCCGTTCAACAGCAGCCGCCCAGGCCCGTTTGGCTCGCCCGTCCGACTCAACGCGACTTGGATGCACCGCCCTATCGTGGTGCTGCACCCCACGGCGCGTCGCGCCTTCCCTCTCCTCGTGTTCATGCACGGCGCCACGGCAAAGATCGAGATGTACCTGCCCGTCCTCGAGCTCTACTCATCGCACGGCTTTGTCGTCGCCTTTCCGTACATTGAGAGCCCGTCCGGGGACACTCGCCCTCTCACGCTCAACACCAATGGTGAGTACATCCTCCGGGCACTCGACTATGCCTCCGCGGCCGCCTCGAACGCGAGCTCGCCACTGCACGGGCGGGTCGACATGGGCAGCGTCGTCCTCGCGGGCCACAGCATGGGCGGCACCTGCGCAGTCATGGCGGGTGTCCGCGTGCCTGCTGCGCACGAGGTCGGCGTCCGGCTCGTCGTCACGCAGCACCCGGGCATCTGCGGCCCGCTCGGCCCTCCTCCCTGGCCGTCCACGTGGGAGGAGCACCATTGCGGAGGAGGCGAGCGGTCACCCGCCTTGTCTCTGATCACAGCGCTTCGGCTTCTAGGAGCACGACTTGCGTACCGTCTCCTCGCGCTCCCCGCTGCTGCTGACCACCGCCACCAACGACGGCGCCTTCTGGCCGGCGCCGCTGACCGCACAGCACGAGCGCGGCTGCTTCAAGGGGGCGCTCGGCGGCGGCGCCACAGGCTCTCAGCACCCGGCCTTCTTTGTACAGTTCTCAACGGCGGCCTGCGCCGAGGACGGCGCGCGCAGGCCGTTTGCGGATGCAGGGCACGACTGCGCCTTCAAGGCTGGCGTCGAGACGCCGTGGGTCCTGTCCGCGATGAAGCTGTACGCGCAGCAGCGCGGCCGTGCCAGCAGCCGCTGCGCGAGCATGCTGCTGGGCGGTGGCGCGGGCTCGCTCAAGGCGGACCCGCTCGTCGAGTTGTCGCTGGTGGCGGGAGAGCGGGAGCTTGGTGGGGGCGTCAGGGGTAAGGAGAGCGAGAGCTGATTCTGTGTGGCGGTGAGAGAGAGAAGAGTGCGTGTGGCGTCTGTTTTCTTTCTTTCTTAATATTTCTTTCTTAAAAAAATCAAACATTTTTCCTTGAGCTCACCCACAAAGCCCGCCCTCGCACCTCCTCTTGCCACGATGAGAAACCAGCGACGGGGCAGGTTGCGTTCGTTTGTCACTCGCCATGCGCGTCCTTGGCTGACCCTCCAAAACTCCCTCCCCGCCGTTCGCGGCTCGGCTTGCGTATGCGGTTGGGAGCTTCGAGGACATGCAGGCGTCCCACCCCCTCCGGCCATCCCCCCGGCTCCCAAGCGCGCGGCCGCGACGCGCTGCGCACCCTCTTCCGCGCTGGACCCGCTCTCGGCATGGCCGTCGTCCGCCGAGATCACCTCCTCTTCGCGCCGCAGGTGCACAACCAAGGGCTGGCCACCTCCGTATCCATCATGGTGAAGCCAATGGGCCAAAAAGGGAGAGCGCTCCCCTCCCAGGTGGCCGGAGGGTACACCTCGGGTCGGCGTGCTGGGGGGGGGCGCCGGTGCGCAAGCCCACTTTCCGGGCGACCCCGAGGGGGAGGAGGCCGGGCGAGTGGCAGCAACTCACTGTTAGTGTCCCGGGCCGCTGCGGCGCCGTTTATACGGCCCCTCGTGATGTCTTTCCGATTTTGCATTGTGAGTCGTCCTCTGGCCAGCCGAGGGGCACCAGAACGGCATGTGTACTGGTGCTGGCTGCGGGTGCGGAACGGGCTTTTTTTAACTCGCAACCAACTATACTATACAAGGACACCCTCGGGGGGGACACTCGGCGCATGTGCGTCACGTCAGGGTGGAGTTGGCAGTGGCCGAGCGTCGTCTCCCAATCGACTCGCAGCGCGGAGTCGAGGGGTGAAGCGCGTCGCGCTGCGACACTCGAGAGCCGGCGGGATAGCCGTGGGGCGCGGCCGACTTTGATGTCCTCGAAGGTCCGGTGCTCATTCGTCCTCTGAGACCCACGCGGACAGGAAAGGGGCGAGAACGCGGCCATTCTCCATTGACAATCTAACGCAACCTTGAGCTAGCCCGTTCCACACAGTGGCAACGGCGTGACTACATCTACATCAAGGCAGCGAAGCCATTCGTTCGCACCGCCGCCATCGGCGCCAGCGCCTCCCACGCATCCAGCGCCGGGTCGTACCGCTCCACCGAGCTGAGTGAGTTGTGGCCGGCATCCTGTCCGCCCACCGCGTACAGCTTGCCATCGAGCACCGCCACGGCGTGATATATCCGCGCCTCTGCCATCGGCACCACCGCCTCCCACGCGTTTGTCGCGGGATCGTACCGCTCCACCGAGCTGAGGTGGCCGTCGTCGGCGTCGTACCCGCCCACAGCATAGAGCTTGCCGTCGAGCACCACCGTGCCGGGCTTGCTCCGCTCCTCCCCCATCGGCGCCACCGCCTCCCACGCTTTCGTCGCCGGATCGTACCGCTCGACCGAGCTGAGGAAGCCGTCATCGTCATTGCCGCCGCCCACAGCGTACAGCTTTCCGTCAAGCACCGCGACGGCGGGAGCCTCCCGCGCGACTGCCATCGGCGCCACCGCCTCCCACGCGCTCAACGCCGGATCGTACCGCTCCACCGAGCTGAGGAATTGGTCGTCGTCGTTGAAGCCTCCCACAGCATACAGCTTGCCGTCGAGCACCGCCATGCCGTGATTCTCGTGCACCGCCATGGCGTGAGAATCCCGTGCTGTCGCCATCGGCGCCACCGCTTCCCACGCTTTCGTTTCAAAGTCATACCGCTCCACCAGGTTGAGAGTTGCGCCGTCAGCCTCGCTCACGCCGCCCGCCGCGTACAGCTTGCCATCGAGCACCGCCGTGCCGACATACCTTCGTGCCGTCAGCATCGGCGCCACTGCCTCCTCCCCCTCCCACTCATTCGTTGACGGGTCGTACCGCTCCAGCGAGTTGACAAACTCGCCCATGCCGTCGTGGCCACCGATCACGACCAGGCGCGGCCTCTCGCGCTTCTTCAGCGTCTCCTTCCAGCCGCGGCGCCACGCGCGGCACGTGCCCTTGACGGCGTGCTCCTTGGTCGGCAGCTGGGCGAGGATGTGCGGGGCGAGGTCCGGCGAGAGGAGGACCTCGGAGAGCACCCACTCGGGCTGCTCCACGAGCCGTGCGGCGTGCTCCTCCGCCACGCGCAGCGCGGCGTCGCTCGCGCCCGCCTGCGCCTCGATGATGGCGCACAGCTGCGCTGGCGAGAGGCCCGCGACGCGGGCGCCGATACGGTGGGAGGCCATTCGGCTATAAGGAAGACACCGCGGATTTCTTTTACAGCCTATTTTCTGCGTGAAACCGTGAAAAGAAATCTGCGTGATTCGGTGCGATCCGCTGCCGATGGCTCTATCGACGGCTCTCGGCTGCCTGCTTCTGCTCCCGCCGCTGCGACTGCCGCACGTCGCGCCTCCTCGCCGCTGCCCACCGGCCGTGGCGCTGGATGACGCAGACAACCTCGAGCTTGAGATGCTCCTCGACGCCATCGAGAGCCTCCGCAACAAGGTCTCTTCAGACGCCGCCGCCGCCGCCATGCAGGCGGTCCGCGACCAGCGCTCGATCGACAGCTTCATATCGGACCTGCAGGCCGAGGTGGCAGAGGCTGGAGAGGCTATCGAGCGGGATTATCAGCTCCTCGCACTCAACATCGAGGAGCAGTCGGCGGCGTTCGGGCGCGAGAAACGGAACGCCATGGCCGACCGCGCCGCGACGCTCCTCTCCGAGCTCGAGGCGGCGGCTCCCGCATCGTTTCGCAACCGCAATGCGCTGGTCGCCGCTTGGAAGCACATTCCGCCTCCCTCGGGAGCCTTCTAGGAGCCTTCTCGGAGCCTTCTCGGAATGGTCCCGCAGGTGGCCACTTCAAAGGACAGCCGCCTCCGACGCGGC
>NW_005200878.1:2444-5132 GCF_000372725.1 Emiliania huxleyi CCMP1516 | reverse complement strand
GGAGATCCGGAGAGATCTGGAGAGACATGGGGAGGCCTGGGGAGGTCTGTCACCCGTGCGGCTTAGTGAGGAGCTTGTAGGGGTCCTTCGGGTCCGCCGCGAGGCGCGCGTCGTTGTCCGCGAGGCAGGCGACCTTCTCCTGCCGGACTATGGTGACCTGCCCCGCCCTCATGCCGAAGTTTGCGTTTGCGTCCAGCAGCGCGCGGGTCTGCGCGTCGGTGTCCCCCTGCAGTGCCGGCGGGCGGCGGCGCGTGGGTGCGAGGGCGCGGACGGGAGGCGGCGCCCGGCGGCGAGAGTGGGCGGCGCGGCGCCGCGCAGCGCGGCAGGCGCCCCTCACCGAGGTCATGATTGCGAGCGGCAGCGGCGCGCCGCTCCCTTGCAGCGCGAGGATGTGGCGGATGTAGAGCTCGAGGTAGGTGGTGCCGGTGGTCAGCTGCGTCGGGAGCTGCACCTTGATCCCCGAGTAGCCCAGCCGCTCGCCCAGCCCGCCCGCGACCAGCACAAAGCCGCACCCGCCGCCGCTGACAGCCGCCATGCCGGCCGCCTCAACCTCGTCAAACTCGGGCGTGCCGTACGCGACGGTCTCGCCCACCGGCACGCTCGGCGTCCAGCCCTCGAGCGGGTTGACTCCAGCCTTGGAGTCGGCGAGCAGCTTGCGGCCGTTATCGACGTACGCCTTGAGGCCGCCCGGGTACGAGGCGTCGAGGTCCTCGATCTGCTTGTAGAAGCGCGACTCGTCGGCCGCCGATGGCTTGGAGCCCCAGCCGTCGAAAAGGTGCGTTTGGCCCAGCTCTTGAAGGAGCGCCTTCTTGGCCTTGGACATCGCGGATCTCTGTGGCGTCCTGCCCGGCGGCAGCGTCAGCAAGTGCAAAGAAGAAAAACGATTCTCGTTCTTCACCTTCCTACATACACACAGGAATAACTAGCCTTGCCACGACCTCGAGCCGCCGAGTGCGTATCATATCCGAGAGAGCCCCCCTGTGCCCTGTGCGGCCCTGTGCCCAGCACTCTCCGCGCCATATGTGTCTTCCGCTCCTCCCTCTCCTCTCCCCAGCCCCTAGGCCCTAGCTTGGGATGTCCGTCTACTTTCTTTTCGGTACCATCACACCCTCACACCCGCAGATGAGGGCTCGGCTCCACGCGCGCGGGCGTTGCGGCGGCACGGCTTGCCGGTGACGCAGTCGACGCCACAGCGTCATGATCTGGACGGTGGCTTTGGACAACGCGTCGCGACCCACGGCTCACCGTCACGAAATCAAGACGTAGCAGTAGCAGGCCCAAGACTGATCCGGCCAGCAGGCTCAGGGCTGCTCCGCTGGCGAATGCGACGGCGAGCTGCCATCCTCTATCCCCCCACCACGAGGAGCCTTGCACATCACGCGAGTCGCACTCAGCGCGGGCGGCCGAGGAGTTGAACGAGTAATCGACGACAGGTGCAGGTCGCGACGACGCTGGTGTGGTTGGTGCCGGCGAGCCTGTTGGTGGCACGCTGCACCACGGCGAGCCAATCAGCGAGTCTCCGGCGGGCAGGTTGTGAGGCGGTGGCACCAGTGCGGGCGACTCGCACATTCTCGGGTAGCCGCCATCCCGACAGACACGCGCCCGCTCTGCTGCGTTGCGTGCAAACCGCACGCCGAGCGCCTCAGCGTGCGGGAAGAGCGCCGGTGCAATGTAGTGGTAGACGCGCGCCGATGCAAAATTGTCGGATGGGAAATGCAGGTTGGCTTTAATGCGGTGGTCGGCCACATCATTTGCCATACGCACGAGGCTCTCGACGACGTGTGGCGCGCCGGCGAGCCAATCGATCCCGCGATGCACCGCGAAGAGGTCCTCTATGATGGAGCCGGCGAGGCAGTAGGCTTGCAGCGCGTGGCCCGATGGGAGAGACGGCGTCCACGCACTCTGCGAGTCCGTCGTCGCGAAGGCGAGCGGTGAGTCAAGGAGCGTCTCGACCACCCATGGCCGCGTCCGCTGAAATGCATCCTTGAGGCGAGACACGATGCTCGTGCACGTGTCAAATGTGTCGTACGTGTATGGCGCCTGGAACCAGAAGTTCCAGTCCGGAAGCGAGGCATTGCCCAGCGTGCGACCAATCTGATCTAGAGGCCCGCCGAGGTGAAACGCTCCCTCGATGGTGCTGGCTGTGAACTCGTCTGCGTGCATGTGGAGCGCAAGGTGGGTCACGTTTGGCCAGGTGCTGCTATAGAACACAGGTTCGTCCCGAAACGGCTGCATCTGCAGTATTGTCTCCAACTCCGCCACGTATAGCGTACGTGCTTCCGCAGAATCACGCGGTGGCAGGAGAGGTGCAATCAGTCGATACATCTCGAGCATCGACGCGTCAAACTGTGCCTCCTTGCCTTGAAATAGTCGACGAACCGCTGAAGGCCGGCCGCCGAGTCTTGCTTGGTGCTTGGTCTCCAAGCCTTTCATGCTGTCCCAATGCGTGGGCAGCTTGGCACCTCCGCCACTCGCAAACCTCCCCCATAACGGCCACGTCTGCGATGCCGGATTGGCCGGTGTGCAATCTGGTGCGTCCAGCAGAGGCGGCTGCATAACATAGCGTGTGAGGTTCGCGAGACCGATCACTTCTGCGATCGCTGCCATGGGCGTGGTGGCGCGGTGTGTGGTCGACGAAGACAATGTTCCTAGGGAAACGAGACACGGATGTGCGACTTGAGCGCATGT
>NW_005200878.1:0-1870 GCF_000372725.1 Emiliania huxleyi CCMP1516 | reverse complement strand
GGGTCAAAGCGCGGCCGAGTGGGCGGAGAGAGAGAAAGGGGAGATAATGAACAGGAGCTCGTTGTGGAGCTCGGTCATGGCGCGCCGCGAGCTGCAATCCGGGCTGAGCGTCGCGGGGCGGCGGCTTGAGCGGGCGCGGCAGGCGCGGCGGGCGCGGGAGCGGCAGCGGGGGCGCCCCCTTGCGGCGCGGCGATTGGGCCGTTGGGAGGCCTCGCCGCGTTGACGCGGATGAGCGCATCAGGGACGTGAGGACGATCTTCAATGCCCCGAACGTTGATGTTGCGCCACGGGCCGCCGACGTCGGAGATGGCAGGCTCAGTCTCAGACGTCCAGACGGCAGAGGCGCTCGTAGAGGCGCATTGGACTTCTTGCCAGAGGCGTTGGATAGCGGGACGGGCTAGCGCGAGGAGGCGAGACGAGGAAGAGACAGCAATGAGGTAGAGTGGCATTGCCACGTCGAACAGATGCCCAACACTCCCCCACGACGTGGTAATCGCCACACAAGGCAGAGAGGGCGTGTCGATCGTCGCGTGTTCATCGCGTACAGCTCCGGTCGTGTCGAGCGGCGACGTCGGAAGTAGCGGCGGCGAAAGGCAGGGTCCACATTCGGTGCGAGATCTTTGCGGTAACTGCCGTTGCAGCAGCCCGAGAGCTGGTAGCGGAGGCAGCAGCTGCGATGGTGGTCCGTAGGCGAGGAGAACGGACCGGTAAGGAGAAGCAAGAGGGGATACTCGTGTCCACACAGCCGCAGTGCTGGCGGAGATGCGCTCTGTCGCAGAAGATCCGCAAGCACCCAAGTTGATGTTGCGGTTGTACTCATTCTGCTCAGCCTCCGTGCCGAGCAGTTGGCGGCCGCTGTGCCACCGTGCGCCGAGCCTCTGTGCCCAGCCAATCACCACGGCTCGCGCAGGTGCCCATGGTGCCAGCCAACGTATCGAGCGTAAGCCGGAAATGCTGTGCGGCAACACATCTCGCTTGTGTGCCGCACCAGCTCTCATGTCGGCCTCAGTGCCGCACTGCTCACTCCGTGCACTCACCGGTCGGTACCATGTCAGGAGACGGAACACGGAGGAGCTGTATAGGTCACTAGAGACCCACACCATCGCTACATCACCACAACCACCAAGTCGGATACAAGTCGATGACAATGTGCGCGGCAGGACAAACCAAACATGAGACGGTTACACAAGGACGGTCAGGCTACGGTCAGGAAGTAGGTTTGATTCACACTCTCCAACAAGTACATTACACCCCGGTGCGAGTTAATGCGCATTTCTTCTCTGCACTGTAGCCCTTGAGAAAGAGCTTGCATTATGCAAACCTGTGCCTGTGTCCTAGGAAGTAGACTGGGAGGGGTACTCCCATAGGCAAGAGGAGGTCTGGAGAGGCCCACAGCGGTCAGGAGAGGCCCCAAGAGGGTGCTAGATGAGAGTCAGCAGAGCGCGCCGTCTCGGCGGCTATGGGCAAGTGGGCTGAGAGACAAGAGGGATTTTTCTCTCGGGCGGAAGATGAAGCCCCGACTTCTAATAAATTGTGCCAGGCGTAGCCGGGGGCGAACAGCACGTAGCCGGGGTCACCAGAAAATCCCAACGATCCTTGAGTGGAGGCCGCCTTGGCCGCTTTTGCGGCCTCTCCGGAGAATCTGGGAGAATGGCTACCATAGCCTAGCATGGCACCCGCGGGCAAAGCTGCCCCCAGGTCCCTAGAGTCCATGGGCATTCCCAAAGGATATATCAGCGTGAGGTGAGGGCGCAACGGTGGGGGCTCTCACCAGCCCCTTAAAGTCGGGCCTCTCGGGCGGCGGTCAGAGGGGCGGGCAAGGGCACGTGGGAGAAGGGTCAGTGCGGCCCACAAGGTGTGAGCTACCCCC
>NW_005200879.1:0-4564 GCF_000372725.1 Emiliania huxleyi CCMP1516 | reverse complement strand
TTCCCTCGGTATCTGGGTGGCAGGCGGGACTAGAGAGGCACGCCAGAGCACGGCCGGGGGCGCGAGCCGCCATCTTGGACTGTGAGGCGAGTATTTGCCACCGGGAGCTCGCCGCCGCCCCTACACCGCCGCGGCTGCCCTCCCGAGGGCAGATAATAGCCCAAGTCGAAGAGTGCGCCCTTCCCTCGGTATCTGGGTGGCAGGCGGGACTAGAGAGGCATGCTGGTGCACGGTTGGGGGCGCGAGCCGCCATCTTGGACTGTGAGGCGAGCATTTGCCACCGGGAGCTCGCCGCCGCCCCTACACCGCCGCCGCCGCCCTCCCGAGGGCAGATAATAGCCCAAGTCGAAGAGTGCGCCCTTCCCTCGGTATCTGGGTGGCAGGCGGGACTAGAGAGGCACGCCAGAGCACGGCCGGGGGCGCGAGCCGCCATCTTGGACTGTGAGGCGAGTATTTGCCACCGGGAGCTCGCCGCCGCCCCTACACCGCCGCGGCTGCCCTCCCGAGGGCAGATAATAGCCCAAGTCGAAGAGTGCGCCCTTCCCTCGGTATCTGGGTGGCAGGCGGGACTAGAGAGGCACGCCAGAGCACGGCCGGGGGCGCGAGTCGCCATCTTGGACTGTGAGGCGAGTATTTGCCACCGGGAGCTCGCCGCCGCCGCCGTGCGGCCGCCGCGCCTCCCGGCCCCCCTCTCGCTCCGACGCTCCACCGCAGTCGCTACTCGTCCTGCTGCTCGCCGCTGCCGCACACGAGGCGATGAATGGTGACGCAGACCCGATGACACGGACAGCCGCACAGCACCTTCACCAGCGCATGTGCGATCTCGAAGACCACCGCCGACAGTGAGAGGGCGTGCGCAGACCCGATGACACGGAGAGCCGCACAGCACCTTCACCAGCGCACGTGCGATCTCGAAGACCACCGCCGACAGTGAGAGGGCGTGATCCACTCGCAGAGTCACTCGATCCTCTCGTCTGGGTGCAAGTCCGCGTGTGGAGAGAGAGCGTGTTCCATTGGCGCGTCGTGCCACTCGACTTCGCCTGCCCGGCCCGGCCCGCCCTTCGCTCCCGCTGCCGACCGCAGATGCAACCAAGACTCCGGGCGGCTCGAGCGTCCTTCGGCAAGTGCCCCGTGTGCGCTTCTCTCCACCGCCAATAGCCACCGCCCGTCGCCCCCCCCTTCGCCGCCGCCGCCGCCGCCGTGCGGCCGCCGCGCCTCCCGGCCCCCCTCTCGCTCCGACGCTCCACCACAGTCGCTACTCGTCCTGCTGCTCGCCGCTGCCGCACACAAGGCGATGAATGGTGACGCAGACCCGATGACACGGACAGCCGCACAGCACTTTCACCAGCGCACGTGCGATCTCGAAGACCACCGCCGACAGTGAGAGGGCGTGATCCACTCGCAGAGTCACTCGATCCTCTCGTCTGGGTGCAAGCCGCGTGTGGAGAGAGAGCGTGCTCCATTGGCGCGTCGTGCCACTCGACTTCGCCTGCCCGGCCCGGCCCGCCCTTCGCTCCCGCTGCCGACCGCAGATGCAACCAAGACTCCGGGCGGCTCGAGCGTCCTTCGGCAAGTGCCCCGTGTGCGCTTCTCTCCACCGCCAATAGCCACCGCCCGTCGCCCCCCCCTTCGCCGCCGCCGCCGCCGCCGTGCGGCCGCCGCGCCTCCCGGCCCCCCTCTCGCTCCGACGCTCCACCACAGTCGCTACTCGTCCTGCTGCTCGCCGCTGCCGCACACAAGGCGATGAATGGTGACGCAGACCCGATGACACGGACAGCCGCACAGCACCTTCACCAGCGCACGCGCGATCTCGAAGACCACCGCCGACAGTGAGAGGGCGTGATCCACTCGCAGAGTCACTCGATCCTCTCGTCTGGGTGCAAGCCGCGTGTGGAGAGAGAGCGTGCTCCATTGGCGCGTCGTGCCACTCGACTTCGCCTGCCCGGCCCGGCCCGCCCTTCGCTCCCGCTGCCGACCGCAGATGCAACCAAGACTCCGGGCGGCTCGAGCGTCCTTCGGCAAGTGCCCCGTGTGCGCTTCTCTCCACCGCCAATAGCCACCGCCCGTCGCCCCCCCCTTCGCCGCCGCCGCCGCCGCCGTGCGGCCGCCGCGCCTCCCGGCCCCCCTCTCGCTCCGACGCTCCACCACAGTCGCTACTCGTCCTGCTGCTCGCCGCTGCCGCACACAAGGCGATGAATGGTGACGCAGACCCGATGACACGGAGAGCCGCACAGCACCTTCACCAGCGCACGCGCGATCTCGAAGACCACCGCCGACAGTGAGAGGGCGTGATCCACTCGCAGAGTCACTCGATCCTCTCGTCTGGGTGCAAGCCGCGTGTGGAGAGAGAGCGTGCTCCATTGGCGCGTCGTGCCACTCGACTTCGCCTGCCCGGCCCGGCCCGCCCTTCGCTCCCGCTGCCAACCGCAGATGCAACCAAGACTCCGGGCGGCTCGAGCGTCCTTCGGCAAGTGCCCCGTGTGCGCTTCTCTCCACCGCCAATAGCCACCGCCCGTCGCCCCCCCCTTCGCCGCCGCCGCCGCCGCCGTGCGGCCGCCGCGCCTCCCGGCCCCCCTCTCGCTCCGACGCTCCACCACAGTCGCTACTCGTCCTGCTGCTCGCCGCTGCCGCACACAAGGCGATGAATGGTGACGCAGACCCGATGACACGGACAGCCGCACAGCACTTTCACCAGCGCACGTGCGATCTCGAAGACCACCGCCGACAGTGAGAGGGCGTGATCCACTCGCAGAGTCACTCGATCCTCTCGTCTGGGTGCAAGCCGCGTGTGGAGAGAGAGCGTGCTCCATTGGCGCGTCGTGCCACTCGACTTCGTCTGCCCGGCCCGGCCCGCCCTTCGCTCCCGCTGCCGACCGCAGATGCAACCAAGACTCCGGGCGGCTCGAGCGTCCTTCGGCAAGTGCCCCGTGTGCGCTTCTCTCCACCGCCAATAGCCACCGCCCGTCGCCCCCCCCTTCGCCGCCGCCGCCGCCGCCGTGCGGCCGCCGCGCCTCCCGGCCCCCCTCTCGCTCCGACGCTCCACCACAGTCGCTACTCGTCCTGCTGCTCGCCGCTGCCGCACACAAGGCGATGAATGGTGACGCAGACCCGATGACACGGACAGCCGCACAGCACTTTCACCAGCGCACGTGCGATCTCGAAGACCACCGCCGACAGTGAGAGGGCGTGATCCACTCACAGAGTCACGATCCTCTCGTCTGGGTGCAAGCCGCGTGTGGAGAGAGAGCGTGCTCCATTGGCGCGTCGTGCCACTCGACTTCGCCTGCCCGGCCCGGCCCGCCCTTCGCTCCCGCTGCCGACCGCAGATGCAACCAAGACTCCGGGCGGCTTGCGTCCTTCGGCAAGTGCCCCGTGTGCGCTTCTGTCCACCGCCAATAGCCACCGCCCGTCGCCCCCCCCTTCGCCGCCGCCGCCGCCGCCGTGCGGCCGCCGCGCCTCCCGGCCCCCCTCTCGCTCCGACGCTCCACCACAGTCGCTACTCGTCCTGCTGCTCGCCGCTGCCGCACACGAGGCGATGAATGGTGACGCAGACCCGATGACACGGACAGCCGCACAGCACCTTCACCAGCGCACGCGCGATCTCGAAGACCACCGCCGACAGTGAGAGGGCGTGATCCACTCGCAGAGTCACTCGATCGCTTACCCGGCCCATCCCCGCCCTTCGCTTCTGCTGTGAAACCAAGACTTCCGCCGCTCCGGCAAGTGCCCGTGTGCTTCTCTCCACCCCATCGCCGCCGCCACTCCTCCTGCCACCACTTTATCCGCCGCTGCCGCCGCTGCGCTTGTCCCTCGCTCCCGCGCTACAACCAGCAGCGCTACCGCACACGAGGCGATGAGAAGGTATGGAGACAGACGGAGAACCCGCCCACTCACGAGGCGATGATGGTATGGAGACAAGACGGACAACCCGCCCATGACCAATCCCTCCTCCCTCCCTTGGACCTCATCGCCACCGTTCTATGCCTCACTGCTCCGCGCCTCGCTACAGCACACGTTCAACTGTGATGCGCCCGGGTCTCTTCGCGCTGCGGGACCAGCTCGGACACGCTCCCCCTCCTCCACCACTCCACGCCTCCTCGAGCACACTGCTCAACTGCCTTCTGCTGTGCGCCCGAGTCTCTTCGCGCCCTGCGGGACCAGCTCGGACACTCCCCCTCCTCCACCGCTCTAAACCTCCTCGAAAGCACACTGCTCAACTGCCTTCTGCTATGCGCCCGAGTCTCTACGTGCCTGGCGGGACCAGCTCGGACACTCCCCCTCCTCCACCGCTCCACGCCTCCTCGAAAGCACACTGCTCAACTGCGTTCTGCTGTGCGCCCGAGTCTCTTCGCGCCCTGCGGAACCAGCTCGGACACTCCCCCTCCTCCACCGCTCTAAACCTCCTCGAAAGCACACTGCTCAACTGCCTTCTGCTATGCGCCCGAGTCTCTACGTGCCTGGCGGGACCAGCTCGGAAACTCCCCCTCCTCCACCGCTCCACGCCTCCTCGAAAGCACACTGCTCAACTGCGTTCTGCTGTGCGCCCGAGTGGCTCATACGTTCG
>NW_005200880.1:340198-341651 GCF_000372725.1 Emiliania huxleyi CCMP1516 | reverse complement strand
AGGGATGCGTGTACCTCTCCTACGAGACGAATCGGCGGCTGCTGGGCGAGTGGAGCGACGAGCGCATGGCGCACGCGCTGCCGCTGCACGCATGCGCCTCGTGCGGCGTGCGGGACCCGTCGCTGACGTACACGCGGGTTGACGTGTCGGCGCTGCCGCGCACTGTGTCTGTGCGCGTAGCCGGCGGCGAAGACGAGACGCGGCACGTGTTTGAGCTCTCGCCCGAGCAGTGCGCTAGTATCGAGGTCTTCAAAACAAAAAGGTGCGCCTTGCGTCGAGTGACGGAGAGGGTGACGAGCAGATGCGCGACGCATCAGACGCGCAGGATGACGGTGCAAGCATGTCCGAGGGTGAGTAAAAGTGTGAGGTTTGGTGGAGGCTGTAGCGTCGTCGCGCGTAAGAAGCGTGGTGAAATTCAGAAAAGGAGTTGCGGTGTTGATCGCCGCGGGAGCCCTCTTATGCGCCTTCGTTGTAAAAAGTGCAAGCGGTCCTTCGTGGCAGTCGCACACACGCACACGCCGCGCCGCACCGCGCGCCCGCCCACTGCCCCGCCCAGGCGGGAAAGAGATGAGGAGATGGGACAGCAAAGGAGGAGCACAAACACGTATGGGAGGGTTCAGTTGTGCGCCACGCTGGTTTTTTTTGGTTCCAGTGCTAACGCGCTGATGCCGAAGAGGCGGAAAGGTCAAGGCTGTACACGACAAGATGTCGCACTCGCAGAGGCGCAGCACAGGCGCGAATACTTGGTGTTGCTGGCTACTCTGGAGTCCTCCTGGCTGCTCTCCGCCCACCAGCCGGCCACAGGCCGTCAGTCTCACCGGCCGGCGTCGAGAGAACGGCCAGACTCGACCGACCGGGTGTCGTGCCGCTGCCTGCTTCTCGCGCCGCTGTAGCAGCGCCAGCGGCTTGGCCGCGCATCCTTCACACACGCCGCCACGGCCTAGCTGAGCGGGCCCGGTGTCGAGGTCTGGTGCGAGCCGCATGCGAGGGGCGGCTTTGGCCACAGCCAGGTCCACCAGACGGACCTCAAAGCTTGCCGTCGGCGTGCTGTCGTGGCGAGAGCCGAGACCGCTGCAGAGGAGCCGAGTGCAGTGGCGAGCCAGCGGCTACCAGGGCCACCAAGTGGTAGCCCTTGCCCATTCTGATCAGGGCTGTGCTTTGGTGGGGTTGTGTTTGAGCATGTGTGAAGTGGGAATGCGTGCCGGCGGTGTCTGTGGGTGAAATAGGCGTGTGTGAGGCCGTAAGAGCCGTGGTATGAGCCAGAGTGAGCTTCATCACCCAAGATAAGTGCGGTCTGGGGACAGCTCGGGCTTGCTGCTGATGGGCCTGGGCCAGGAGAGCGACAGAGAGGCGAGGTGGTGAGCTGGGAAGCCGCTTCGTCGGCACCTGGACGTGTCGCGATGAAGTGCAAAAAGTACTGTTTGCGGCTATTGCTCAAAACTTCGGGAGAGAA
>NW_005200880.1:320267-325262 GCF_000372725.1 Emiliania huxleyi CCMP1516 | reverse complement strand
GGTTCCCGCAGCGCAGCGCGTGCCTGCGCTGCCTCGGCGACGGGCTCCTCCTCCCGTCCGACTCGGGCCTCGCGACGCCGCCGCCACGGCAGCTCCGCCTCGCCACCGACGCTCTTGCGGCGCCGGGAGCCGCGGCCGCCCTGCTCGCGAGTGCGGTGCACCCCGACGCGGTGCTCCGCAAGAACGCGTGGCGGTGCGTGATGCTCCTGCTGCAGCTGCACGGCGCCGCTGCCGCGGCGGCCGGCTCCGCCCGCGTGCCGGACTTCGGAGAGGTGGTCGCTTCGGGCGTGTGGGTGCAGCCGCTTGCGGAGCAGTCGACCGAGGCAGGCCAGCACGCGCAGTTCGCTGCCGCGTGCCTCAAGGAGGTTGCACAGCGCCACGGGGCCGCGCTCGTCGCCGCCCGGCCCTCCCTCGGCGCAGACCTGCTCCGCTCGCTCACCGCGGGCGTGGACAAGCGGGCGACGGCCAAGTTTTGCGCGCAGGCCCTCGTCACGCTGGCGCCGCTGCTCTCCTCGGGCTGGGCCACGGCGGCGGACGCCAACGCGGCGGGAGAGGCGATTGCCGAGAGCCACCCCAAGCTGGCCGACGAGGCTCAGCAGGCGCGCACGCCACCTTGCATCCCACTCCCTCGCCGCCTCCTCCCCTCACCACGCCGGACGTCCCTGAGAGCGCGCACCCCACCGTCGGCAGGTGCGTTTGCTCGTCGGAGCCTGAAGCGGCTGAACACGCGGGTCGAGAGCGGCTGGCTGCGCCGGCGGCGCTGTGGAGTTGCGTGCGACGCGTGTGTAGGGCGGCAGGCTCACGCGCCCCGCAGTGCGGATGGAGCGAGGCAAGGCCAAGTCACTCAGCGTGGCCCGCGCGCGTACATCTGTACAGATGCGACTCTGCTCTCTGCACTCTGGAACTCATGCCACATGCGCACACTGAAAACCGACTTCCGCCGTCCGCCCGCGCCTGCGCGGACACGGAGGGCGGAGAGCCCGGAGCGCGCACACACAACTGTACTGCATTCACTTTTAAGGAAAAAAGGAATGGCGCCAAAGAGTCCATAGAACCACACAGAAAGGGTCGGGCATGGGCCGCATGCTGACCGCGACTACCACTCTCCGCGCTACTCGAGCCGCATGTCGTCGCCCAACGTGATCGCGAGCTCCGAGGCGGCCGACCTCGTGAGCGGCACCGCCGGCGGCACGGTGAGCGCGTCCGCTAAGTTGGATGAGACGGACCGCGAGCGCATCGATCCGCGCTGCCCGTCCCCAGAGGCGGGCGAGCCGCCTTCCGCGTCGCCGGCCTCGGCGGCGGCGACGCTTTGCGCCAGCTCGAGCAGCCGCGCGCGGTTTGACTTTGAGCGAGTGAGCGGCACCCCGGCGAGGCGCACCGGCGACGGCGCGCTCGGCTGCGGCGCCGTGCTCGTCCGCGGGGTCGGCGGCTTCTCCTTTCGGATCGTCGCCGAGGCCGCCGCCGCCGCCGGCGGCTTCGCCTTGCCTCGCCGGCCGCCGCGGCGCGAAGTTTGCACCTCGGTCCACCCGTCATCCTCGCCCGCCTCTGCCGCGGCCCCAGCACTGCAGCCTCCGCCCTCGGCGCCCTCGGCGCCCGTAGGGACGAACTCCGGCGCCTCCACGCGCAGGGACGGGCTGGCGCGCGGGCGCGCCGCGCGAGTCGCCGCGCCCCCGCCGCCGGAGCCTCGGTGAGACTTGAGGAGGGCGGCGAACGAGTCGTCTCCGAGCAGCCGTGCGGAAGAGCGGCGCAGCCGCTCCGTCAATTCGACGCGCGAAGAGAGCAGAGCCGTGACGTGCGGCACGGCGCGCCGGCGCCGGTCGCGCGCCGGAAGCGCCTCGCACGCGTTGAAGAGCGCCGCATAGGTGAAGCGGTCGGGCGCAAAGCCACGCTGCGACGCCGCGTGCACTGCGGCCTCGGCGGCGTCGATGTCGCCCTCGAGCGCGTAGACCGAGGCGAGGGCGTTGTAGGTGACGAGCGACGGGCGCACGTTCGCCGCGAGCATCGCGCTGAAGGCCGCCTCGGCGTCGGGCCTGCGGCCAGCCTTGCCGTACGCGGAGATGAGCGTGTTGAACGTCGGCGCGGAGAGGCGCTCCCCGGCGACGAGCAGCGCCTGCAGCGACGCGCTGGCCGCGTCGAGCTGCCCCGCTTTCACCAGCGCGTTGACCAGGATCGCGTGCGTCGACGCTGTCGGCTCGACGCCCGCCGCGCGCATCGCGTCGACACAGCGCAGCGCGGCGGCGGCGTCGCCGAGACGCGCGTGGGCGGAGCAGGCGGCGTTGAAGGCGACCGCGTCGGGGGCGATGCCGGCGGCGGTCATCTTGTCGAGCCAGCCTTGCGCGGCGGCGGCGTTGCCGGCGCGTGCATGTGCTGAGATGGCGGTCGAGTACGAGACCTCGTTTGGCACCAGCCCGCGCGCGAGCAGCTTTTGGAAGGCAGCCTCCGCCTCGGCGGGCCTGCCGCCCCGCGCGCAGGCGAGCATGAGCGTGTTGTACGAGACCAAGTCGGGCGCCGCGTTCGGGCACTCCTCCGCCGCGCGCGCCTCGAAGTTGGCCAGCGTGGCCCGCGCCCCCTCCGGGTCGGCGGCGTTGGCGTATGCCGACAGGACGGCATTGAAGCACCACGTGTCGGGCTGCAGCCGCGCCGCGAGCATGCGCTTGAGGACGCGGGCGGCGTCCGCGGGGCGGGACTGCTTTGCAAAAGCGGCGATGGTCGCGGTGAAGGTGACGGGCGACGCCGTGAAGCCGGCGTCGATCATCGTCGAGAGGACCGACTCTGCGCGCTCGGGCTGCGCCGCGTCGCCGAGGGCAGAGATGACCGTGTTGAAGGACATCTCGTTGGGCGGGGGCGGGTAGTCGGCACCGGCGGCCCGCTTCATCATGCTGCGCAGCAGCTCGGCGGCGGCGCCAAAGTCGCGCCGCTGCAGGTGGGCCTGCAGGCGTCGCAGAGGTGTGTTGAGGGAGGAGGGAGGAGGGTGGAGGGAGGAGGGGGGCGGGAGGGCGGGCAGGGGCGCTTTCCTTGAGGGCGATGTTTGCCGCCGTGGTGGTGACGGGCACCGCCGCACGCATCTTTGCGAGCCACGCGAGCACCGCCTCTGGGGGCCCCGCCTGCACAAAGGGAACTTGGGTAAGGGGGGTGAAGGGGGTTGTCGGTGGCACAGAGGGTCGAGGCGCCTTGTCGAGCGCTGCGAGAATGTTGTTGAAGATTGACGCGTTGGGAGCGATGCCGTGAGCCGCACACGCCTGCTGGGCGCGGACCGCGGCCGCGTCTACCCCGACCCCGGTCCCAATCAGCGCCGTGAAGAGCATGTTGACGAGGCGGATATTGAACTTGTCGGCGTACCCCTCGAGGAGTTCCAGCGCGCGGGCGTTGTCACCAAGGCGGAGGAGTTCCAGCGCGCGGGCTTCGAAGGAGGTTGTGGTTGCGGTCGGTGTGTCCTCATTTATGCTCGGCATCACCACATCGGCGCCGAGGCCCGGAGGGGTGAGCGGGGTCTGAACCAGCATTTTCGATTTGCTTCCCACCTGGTTCTCGCATCCGTCAGGTACTTTTCGGAGAAATGTCCGCCGAAAAAAAAAGAAAAAATATTATCCTAACGGTGTGGGGGCGCGGAGGGCTTGTTGGCGAGCCAAAATGGTGTTTTCCGAGGCGCTGCGCTAGGCTCAGAGCGAGTTCGCGCTGCGCTAGGCTCAGACGGCGAGTTCGCGCTGCGCTAGGCCCAGCCAGACGGCGAGGTAAGGTAAGGTAAGGTAAACTTCTCCACACACACGAGGTGGTGGGGCAAGGGGGGGCAACCCTCGCGTCTCCACGTCTAACGACAGGAGCCCCACGGCATTTAAAGTGCAAGGCCCGGTGCGCGTGGGTGGCGAGTTCGCGCTGCGCTAGGCTCACAGATGCGAGTGCGCTGCGTCCTGCGATAGAAGAAAAAAACAGGGTCGAAACGACAACCGAAGGGAGGACTGTGTAGTGTAATCATGTGTCAAGAGGCTCAGAGCGAGTGCTGCCATGCTGCTGCTGCTGCTGCTGCTGCTGCGCTGCTGCTGCTGGCCTGCTGCTGCTGCGTGGCGAGCTGAGCCCTGGTGTCGAGGTGTCGAGGCCCGGTGTCGAGGGTGTCGAGCTGCTGTCGAGGGATAGAGGTGTCGAGGCCTGTCGAGGCCTGTCGAGGCCTGTCGAGGCCTGTCGAGGCCTGTCGAGGCTGAAACCATGCTTGTCCGTGTCGAGGAGTGTCGAGGGGTGTCGAGGGGTGTCGAGGGTGTCGAGGGTGTCGAGGGTGTCGAGGGTGTCGAGGGTGTCGAGCGGGTGTCGAGTGTTGTCAAGAGGCGTCTGAGGTATCGAGGTGTCCAAGGTGGCAGGTGGATGCAGTTGCAGCCCATCAACATACAACAAGAGAGAGATACAAAACCGACCTGGCTGAACCGGGCGAGGCCCCCGGGGGCAAAGACGAGATCAGTGAGGTCAAACTTTGGACCCCCCTGCGGGGTGGCTTGCCCGTTGGGGTCGGCCGCGCCGACACCGGAGGCAACCCCGGCTCCGTTGGAGACAAGTTCGCCTTCGGCAACACCGAAGAGCGCGCCCGCCTTGCAAACATGGGCTGCAAGCAACGCGGGTTCCGTGGTCAACGGGCGTTCGACCACACCACCGGCCAAGGCTACGTCAAGTCACAGCGTGGCCACTACCATGATGGGATCTTCACCAAACGCAACAAGTTCAACCTGCTTCTCCACGAGACATTCGGCGGCGGCTTCTCGCCGCCAGCAGTTGCAAAGATCAACCGCCTTGCGCGCAAGGCTCAACGCTCGGGCGTTGACCGCACCGCGTACCCTCCCCACTCCCGCCTCTCATTTGTGTCACACCACGCGGAACGCATCTCCATCGCTTCGGTGAAGGGGGTGAACCGTGCCATCCTCGATCGCCGTGCAAAGCTCGCTTCCGAGCTCTCACGCCGCGCGTAAGGCCCTTAGGGGCCTAGAGAACACAACCCCCTCTCTCTTTCTCCCA
>NW_005200880.1:314811-319584 GCF_000372725.1 Emiliania huxleyi CCMP1516 | reverse complement strand
ACAAACCTTGATTTGACCATTTGCGCAGAATGGTACATCTCGGTGCCTTCCAGAGGCAGCTGCGACCCCGCCGAGTGGACGGGGGCACTCGGCAGGTGGCGCGGAGTGCCCCCGTCCACTCGGCGGGGTCGCAGCTGCTCTGCGCGTCCTGGAGATGTACCAAATTGTCGCCGCCGGAGACGACTCGACGCCGCTGAGATCGGAGATCAAGCTCTGACAGGTCACACGTCGCTCCTTTGACGCCGACGTGACTCACCCGTGCAGATCACATCAGGACACGGTCCCGACACGCTCGGTACGACGCCTGCGACCCGTCTTGGGTCAGGTGGCACGACGCTCATCGCGCCTACCAGCGCTGCCGTACAGGTTGCCACGACGAGGTCGAGCACGCTTCTATACGCTCGCCCAGCCTTCCTTTCCACCCCATTAGGCAGCCTGGGAACGGTGGCGGTCAGAGGCAAAGCCTGCGAGGGGTGGTGGAACCACATGTCACGGCTACCGCCGGCTCGACCCCACGATAGCCTCCGGAGGCTGACTTTGAGGCACAATCATCGGACGACGTCGGCGAGTTGAGTCGCGCTCGCGGTAGCCAGATGACCTCTCATACTAGTATCATCGGCCATGGCCGCAGGAAGCGCGGGGGATTCCGCTGGGAGCAACACGGAGCTCCGTTGGACGCGTTTTCAAGATTAGCGTGTCAGAGTGAATTGGAACTAGCCAATGTCATTAAAATATTTCAAACGAGCATGACGAAAAGTGGAAGAAAAGTGGACTCGCACTCGGGACAGCGGGGCGACAGATAGCGAGGCCGGGGCGAGATCACAGAGCACACCGCACAGCCGCTCGACCGCTCATACAACCTCAAAGGTTCGAACAAAGAAGAGGCGACGGGAGGAACCGGCGGAGGATGCAGTGACGTGACACACACACACACACACACACACACACACACACACACACACACACACACACACACACACACACACACACACACACACACACACACACACACACACACACACACACACACACACACACACACACACACACACACACACACACACACACCGCTCACCCACGCGCACTGGGCCTTGCACTTTGAATGCCGTGGGGCTCCTGTCGTCAGACGTGGAGACGCGAGGGTTGCCCCCCCTTGCCCCACCACCTCGTGTGTGTGGAGAAGTTTACCTTACCTTACCTTACCTTACCTCAAAGGACGCGGGGGAAGATAGAGGCGCACACACAAAAACGCTCACCGAGAGATACCGCTCTGGGTGGTCTCGGCAGAGGGACTTGCCTCCCCCCCCCCCCCCCCCCCCAAAAAAAATTTTACGGGCTACCCACACCAAAAAAACGCGCTCCTCCCAAAGGTACAACACCTCGGCCCCCGGCGGGCGAATGGGAACAAAGGTAAAGCCCCCGAAGGTGTCAAAATTGCCGCCGATCAAGCCCCCCATATTTCCCACCCCCTCCGTCTTGAAGCTAAGCTCCCCTCCCGGCGGCATTTGGAGGTCTCCCGGGCCTGCAAAAACACTTAAAGGAACCCCGTTTTCCAGTGGGCCCGAAAATTTCAAGGAAAAAGTGGCACACCGGCCCCTGGGAACACCCCCCTCTTCTCCGGCATCGATCGCTCGATAATCTCGAGCTGGTACTCGAGAAGCTGCCTCCGCTCGCTCGGCACCGCCGCCTCCGCCCGCTCAGCGGACAGCCCGAGGGAGGCGGACGCCTCGGCTGCCGCACCCAGCGCATCCAGCTCCGCCCGGACGGCAGAGGCCTCTGCCTCGAACTGGCGCAGCTGCGCGCCATCCCAGCACGCAGCGCGAAAGAAGGCGCGGCCCGGAGGAAGGGCGGCGCCGTTGCGCTGCGCCCCGTCGGGAAAGTCGATGTAGAAGCGGAGCGCGGATCTGCCGCAGCGGTCGGGCGGCTCGGCTAGCCAGCCGCCCGGCCGGGCCTCGACGCTCACCTCACCTTTAGGGCCGACAAACGCGCCCGCTGAAGCGAGGAGCCGCCTCGCGGGGCAGCAAGTTGGCTCCTCGACGGTCCAGCGAAAGTCGCCACTCGCGACAGGCTCGTCCGAGAATGTGATCTCCAACGGAACCGCAAGGCGGGCGCCGCCGCTCTGAATGTCGAGCGTCATCCGCCACGCCGACTGGAAGAGGAGTGGCTCGGTCCACGGTTCCGACCAAAACGAAGAGCCACGGCGAGTCGGCGTCAGCGCGGGCCGGAGCGCGTGAGGTTGCAGGGCGAGGAGCTGGGCAGAGAGCATGCGAGGGTGTCGCACCGGTGAGCGTGTAAATGAATTCGAAATAGACGGCCCCTACGTCGTAAATGTACATGGCCTCTCTCCCAGACAGGTGCTTTCACACGAGAGACAGACAGAGAGAGCATAGTCTAGCTCCCACGCCACGCTCGCTGGATTTCAATCTGCAGCGGAAGGCCCAGCAATGCTCTTACCAATCACAAAAAATCTGGTAGGAGGAGAACGTAAATAGGAGCTAAGTCACTGGCGTCGCGCACCTCTTCCTTCCTCTCCCTCTTCTCCTCACCACTCCTCTCCCTTCTCTCCACTCCTCTCCCTTCTCTCCACTCCTTCACAATCCTTTCTTTCTCGAGGGGCTGTCCAAGCAAGAGATGACCCGCACGACGAGGTCCGTGGGGAGGTCGAGGAGGAGGAGGCAGGCGAGCAGCGGTGGAGGAGCGTCGGTGGCGGTGGCGGTGGCGGCAGCGGCGAGGCGGCGGCCAGAGCGACGCAGCGTTGTGCTCATCGTCGCCCGGAGCGCCCGTGGATACGTGGCTAGCGGGACAAAAGATTCTCTCGTCACCCAAATTACGTGTGAGTGTTAGAGTTGTTTGGTATTGCTAAAAATCTCTCTCAAACTTGCCCCCTCGGCCTCGCCCCACGCGGCGTGGTGCAACCCTCGCCCGAAAATGAACGAAGAGGAACCCGCGCGCCCGAACCCGCTTCTACTTGGGTTTGTCCGCGACACATCGCGGGAAGAGACAGGCCCTTTTCTCGCGGCGGCACGGGGTGCCCATCCAATATCACTCTCCCGCCGGGGCGTGAGAAGACTTCCCTCGTTCCCGCCGGGGAACGTCGAAGACGAGAGCTCGGCAAGTCGGCCGACCTGTGTCGCCCTGGGATCCGCACCTGGTGTCGTTGCGCATCGCCGATGAAGCTCGTGACGATCGGGGCGGCGGTCGGGTATGGGTTGATGCTGCTCTGGTGGTTTCGGCGGCGGCAAGAGCGGGCTGAGAACCAACGGCGCCAGCTCGAGGCGGCCGGCGGCGAAGCCAAAGAGCAGGAATACATCGAGTTGCGTGAGGTGCGCTCCTGGCCCTACGACTGCTTCCTGACGCACGATTGGGGTATTGACGAGGACGGGAGGTCGAATCACGAGAGGGTTGCCCTGGTGTGCGCCGGGCTGAAGGCTGAGGGGCTGCGACCTTGGTTCGACGAGGAGCGGATGCAAGGTTCCCCTCGCCATTCGCCCAATCTCCCCCCTCGCCGTGTCGCCGTCCTCACCCGCCCCGTCTCCCCGCCCTCCCCCCCCCCTACCCCCCCCCCCCCACACTGTCCCTCACACTCTCCCGCGACCGTTCCAGGCGACATCAACCAGCGCATGGTGGAGGGTATAGACGGCTCGGGCAGTGTCATCTGCTTCATCACCAAGCGCTACCTGCAGAAGGCGTGGGGGAAGAGCGCGGGCGGCGATGATGACAACTGTAAGTTCGAGTTTGACTACGCCCTCCGCCGCAAGGGCGTCGCGAGGATGATCCCCGTGGTGATGGAGCGAAGCTGCCGCAGTCCCGGCGACTGGGCCGGCACGGTCGGCGGTAAGCTCGGCGGCAAGCTCTACATCGACCTGAGCGCGGATGGCGAGGACTTTGACGAAGGCATCAGAAACCTCGCCGCCGAGATCCGCGCAGTCCAGGCGAGCAGCAGGACCCCGGCACAGCATCGCTCGCACCCGAGGCGTGACTCGCTGGGCTCCGACACGTTCGCCGACACGCTCGCCCGAGGGTCTTCCTCGTCTTCCTTCCGGACCAGCTCGAGGCTCAGCGCGCGGCGCAGCATCGTCGGCGGTAGCGGGCTCTCGCAGAGGCGGAGCGCTCGGCACACCACCTCCCTCCGCGCGCTTCCGCCGGAGGTGCCGGCGCTGCCGGAGAAGACGTTGGAGCGGGCGGAGCTGGTCGAGACGCTCAAGGCGCGCGTGCTCGGCAGCGGCGGCGGCACAGAGCAGGCGACCTCGATCACGGCGCCCGCGAGGGCGAGCAAGGAGGCGCGGCGCTCCATGACGGCGGCTGCGGGCATGGGAGGCGTGGGAAAGACGACGGCGGCGGTGGCGCTTGTCAACGACGACGCGGTGCGCGAAGCGTTTGACACGATATGCTGGGTGAGTGTCGGCAGGACCCGCGGGTGCCTCTGCCAAGGAATAGATTCAGTAATACTCCATCTCTTAATAGGTGAGCGTCGGGCAGGAGCCGGACGTGCCTCTGTTGCAGCAGACGCTGCACCGCCAGCTGGTCAACAAATACCTGCCGGAGGACGTCAAGGGCGACGAGCTCCTCGCGCTCGGCGCGCTCAATGAAGCGGCCAAGGACCAGGCGCCGCCCTCACTTTCTCCCATCCCCGCCCTCTCCCCCTTCCCGCCCTCTCCGCCACACTGCAGCTGCGAAAGAACGAGGTCCGCCAAGGAAGAGCCGCCCAAAAAGAACGAGTTTTGGCCCGCCGCTTTCTCGCCCCCCCCCCCTCCTCACATCGGCCCCCTACCC
>NW_005200880.1:300937-314137 GCF_000372725.1 Emiliania huxleyi CCMP1516 | reverse complement strand
GCTCATGCCGGGGGATGGTGCGCTGAAGCAGTCCGCCAGCAAGCTGCGGGTGCGCAAGTGGCTGCGGCAGTTGCTCAAGGCGAGAACCGGCAGTGCGGCTCCATCAAGGGGGGCCTTCTCCTGACCCTTCTTTGAGACTTCTCTAGGCGAACCTGCTGCGTGGCTCGATCGAGGGCGGCGTCTCGGTGCACGACCTCGTGCGCGGTTGCATGGTCAAGCGCGCCGACGCGGTGGGGGGCAGGCTGCGCGCGATGCAGCGGGCGGCGGTGCCGCTGCTGCTCGCCGCGTTCGATGAGAGCGGGCCCGCCGCTGGCTACGTGCTTTCCAACCTGCTCTGGCATGTCAGGCAGGCACAGCTGCAAGGGCTCGCCGTCCACCGCGACGCCATTTTGATGCCGGTGTTGCGGCACGAGAACGCAGACATCCACCAGCAAGGCGTCCTCGGCATCGGCGCGGATCAGGCGCGCCGTGCAGCCGAGGCGTGCGACGCAGAGGGCGAGCACCTCACGGCTGCTTTCTTGATGTACGCGGTTGGGAGCACGCGCGGCATCGCGGCAGGCGCGGAGCTGTCGCGCGCGTGGGCGTCGCTCCGCCGTCTGGAGGAGGTAGGAGGCGGCACGGCCTCCTCGAGGGCGCTGGAGCAGCGGGTGGCGAGCGTGCTCATCTACGCGACCGAGGGCGGGCTGGTGCGGGGAAGCGTGGAGCACTCGGCGGTGATGGAGCGCGCCAGACAGCTCGCGAGCAGCGTGAGCGGCGCGGGGCAGCTCGATGAGAGGAGCAAGGAGGTGATGGAGGCGGAGCTTGGCTTGTCCCTCGCCGTTGTGATGGGCGCGAACACAGTCGAGGGCTGGTTGGGCTACCCCGGGCCGCTGACGCACGAGACGCTGGCGCAGGCGAGCGCGTGTTGGCGTGAGGCGGCGGCGCACGCGACGAGGGCGGCGGCAGCCGCTCCCACGCCACCGATGGAGATTTGCATGCGAGTGTACCAGGTCCTCTTTCTGTTCTTTGCCTCGCGGCAGCACGCCATGCCCGACTTCCGTGCGGCAGATTTGCTCGGCCGTGCCGCCGCGTGGTCTGCTGAGACCATAGCATCGTACCGCTTCGACGAGGTGCATCCGGTTGCTATGCAGCTGGGCGCGCGGGTCGATTTGTTCCCGCACGGCATCGACCCTTGCCTGCTGCTACTGCGGCGCGGGGATCTGTCCGCTGCGCGTTCGGGCTTCTCCAAGGTGCTCGACGTGCACCGGCGGATACTCGACCGCGTCCGGCAAGGCGTGGCCACCGCCGAGGTGTACGCGCTCAATGCGATTGGTTGCACCGGCTACTTGCCCTATGCGCTGGTGTGCGCGGGCCAGCTAGACGAGCTGCGCGAGTTCCTGGCGCACAGCCTGACAGGAGCGCTTCCCTTTGACGAGTCGATCCGGGTCGGCGTGGCAACCTACTGGGGGGAGGCCGGGTCCGGTTGCGGTTGGGTGTCCGAGGACGGACACCGCAACAACACGCTCGACACTCTGCTGCTCGTTGTGCGCGGGCTCACTGCGCTGGTCGAGGAGGACGATGACGCTAGCCGCGCGGCGCTGGCGGAGTGGCTGCCGCCGGCCGCACGGCTGCTGCACATCGCCGAGTATGAGTGCGAGTGGCGGCTCGACGCCTCGGGCAGCTGCCACCCCGCGCTGCTGCTCGCACGGCTGCACGGAGAGCGGCTCAGTCACTGGGCGCTCGCGGCGGAGGTGGCGGAGGGCGTGCTGCGCATCGAAGAGTTCAACCCAATCCTCCGCACGGAGGCGTGCCATATCACACACACCACCGACACACCGTTCCGTGCACGCGCCAGTCTGATGTGGCGGGGTTAGAGCCCAACCTTCGCCCGCACACCCATCGTGGAGACATTCCATCATACCTACCTCCGTAGGCATTCCGCCTCTTGGGGCGCGCGCAGGCGGCGCTGGGCAGGGGCGCAGCCGCGTGCGAGGCGGCGGAGAGTGCCGCCGCTGAGGCGGCAGGGGCGCGGTACGAGTGGCTCGAGATGCTCTGCCTGCGCGATTTGCTGCGCTGGTCGGATGAGGCTAGCGCCGCGGGCGTCACGGCGCGGCTGCGTCGCGTGCTGCACCAGCTGTCGGCCTCGGAGGAGGAGCTGGTCGCAGCTTTGCATGAGAGTGTGATCAGCATGAGGGCGTAGGGAGAGCGCGATATAGGGGTCGCGCCGACGTATCTACAGCAGCCGAGTCGAGCAGCTATTCTACAGCAGCCGAGTCGAGCAGCTATACTGTGTACTGTAATCAGCATGAGGGCATAGGGTCGAGAGCGAGAGCGCAATATAGGGATCGCGCCTACGTATCTGCAGCAGCCGAGTCGAGAGAGCAGCTATACTGTGTACTGTAAAATGTATGGACCAGGTAAACGTTTTTCTCCCCCCCCACACGAGCGGTGGCGGGCTTGGGGCAAAAGCGGCGGCGCCCGTAGATAGTATCTTAAAGATAGCCGTAGGCGCGCTAGGCCACAGCGCGAGGAAGGGGGGGGGGGGGGGGGGGCAACGGGCAACCGATCTGGTGATCACGCTCACGGTGCCGCACGCGCGAGTACCGTCTCCCGTCGAGAACGATCTTTTCCTCCTTGGTTGGCGCAATGTCCGAAACCAGTTTACCCAGATCCTAGTCTCCCACAATTCATGTTTCAGCTTACCCGTCCGCTAACTTTTCTCATGTGTCAGATTACCCGGTCGACCAAATTTCTCGTCCAGTTTACCCGGCTGCCGTCGAGCGGGCACCTGCGGCCTGGTCGTAGGAGAGCTCCTACTCGGCACCCCGGTTGGGCTCAACGAGGTTTTCCGGAAAACAAAAAGGAAAACAGAGGGTCCCCAGCACTTTGCGTTTCCGGAAATTTCCAGGGAAAACAGAGGTGTTTGGTGCTCCATTCTGGAAACTCGCGAGTTTCCCTGAGTCTGAGAGCTGGTCTGGGGCAAAATCTGAGGCAAAATTGAGGAAATCGTCTGGCGAACGCCTGTATGCCATGCGCGCGGACCACGCTTGCGTGGATACGTGGCTGGCAGGCTGACCCGTGTGCGGGGTAACCCGCGCACGGGGAAGCTTCATGGGTTCGAGTCGTCAAACATTGAGCAGCGGAGGTGTGCCGAGGGGGACCGGGAGGCGGTAAGTCGTCGTTGCCCGGCGCTGCTTGCAGCGCCATGGCGATGGCGCTAAGAGGTTCCTCTTTTCCGCGCCCCCCCCGCAAGGCGCGCGATACACAAATCGACAAAATACCCAGGCGGCGCGGTCGCAAGGTAATTTCCAGGTATACACGGGTTCTCCGCGAAATTCCCGGCATTTTGCCGATTTGGCCTAAAATTTGGCTGATTTTGGGCCCAAACCAGCCTCAGACTCGGCTCAGAGCCAAAAATTTGACGATTTCCACGCAGATTTCCCGGGAAAATAGAGAGGAAAAGAGAGGGTGCTGTAGAGAAAAAAGGAAAGGAAAACAGATGGGGTGCGAGAGGCAAACCTCGTTGAGCCCAACACCCCGGCCCGGCCTCGTTTGCTTGAATGACACAGCCGTCGCACCCCACTGCCGGGTGATCTGGCAAACAAAAGAAATTTCGCCGCGGGCTCCGGGTTAACCTGGAAACGACCGATTTTCGCCGCACCGGGTGATCTGCGAGGCAAAAAATCGCTCAAGTGTCTATCTGAAGGAGTTACTTCCTGAAGTAACTACTTACTTCGAGAAGTAACTATCCCCGCCCCGCGCCTGCAATGGCCCCTAGCCCCCGCCCACAGCTCCCTAGACACAGGGCAGACCTGGACTGGAGCGGACCCGCTCCCTAATACTCCTCTGAGGAGTGGTGGTCACCGTCGGAGTCGGTGTAGGAGCTCCACCGCGCCCGCCGGGGCTTGTTCTTAGGACTTGTGTATGTACGCCGGGCGTATCGTGCACTTGGTCGCGGAGGCGAAGGGACCTCCTGCGCTCCCCAGGCGGCCTCACCGGAGCCTGCGGCATGCTTGGGCCTGGCAGGGGACGGTGGGGGGTGCGCTCAGTACAGTCGGGGGCGCCTGCACCGCGTGAAGGCGTGAAAAAAGAAACGGAGGAATGCCGGAGATAATCATGCTCAAACTGTTGTCGGCGGGGATGGCGCGATGGACTGAAACGGACGGCACGTCCCGGCTCGCGGCGCGCGGTGCATGATGTGAGCGCGTGCGGCAGAGGCGCGCCTTGAGGCGCGGCAGCGCCTTGCGGGGCTTCATGCTTCGCCTTCGATCGTGTCGTCACCATGTCGTTGACTCGCTGACCCGTGACAGCTTTGACTGCGACCGTGACCGGGTCGGGTCGAGCGTCAGATGCCCCCAAAGCGTGCAAAGGGAAAGAAGCCCGCTGCCGCCGCGGCGGCGCCGGGCCCAGCGGCGGCACTACTCGCAGCAGCAGCTTCCACAAGGCTGCAGTGGGCGCCGGCCCCAGGTGCAGCTGGCCCAAGCACGTTGCCGCCGCCGGTCGTGCAAGCGGAGTATGGAACCGCCGATGATGACCTCGTGCGGGTCGGCCCCCAGCTCGGTGTCGAGCTCCTCCCGCCGCATCGGCGCGGCGGCAGAGCCGCCCCAGCCGCTGCGCCTTCGCCTGCGGAGGCTCCTGCGGCGGCTGCACCTGCTGCTGCGGGTGAGCCCGACGACGACGAGCAGCCTGACGGCGCGCGCATTCCAGACCTCGATGATGTCTTGGGCTGGGGGGGTGGCAAGGGTGGAGGAGGGCTCTCAGGAGACCGTTTGCCGGCAGCAGGGGGCGCGCGCTCGGCCGACATGTGCGCCAGAATGCCGCAGAAGTAACTATGAAGAACTGTGTTTGGGCTGTCTCCCGGGCGTGTTTGAACCCTAATTGTCGGCCCCAGTGACCCGGTCTAGAGGTCTGTGTGTGGCCTGGGGGGGCCAAACAATAAGGCGAGGGGTTCCTAGTAAGCGGTTGGGGGGTGCGAGCCCGTGCTATAGTGCAGTGAATACTTACTTCCTGAAGTAACTTCATCCTTCAGATAGACACAAGTCGGGTTTTGACGCCGTCAAGATAGTGCCCAAGACATGCAGACGGCAGAAAGCATCCGCCACAAGCGACCCCTTTACGATCAAGCACTGTGCCTGTTGTTCCGCTTGATGCCCGCCTCTGTGGCCGAGGAGCACGTCGAGGACATCGGCGCGGTTCTTGCGCGGCTCGCTGGGAGCTCCTGTTCGCCGTTCCAGATCGAAATGCTGCTCGATGTCCTCGAAACGCTACCCGCGCGAGCCCTCGTGCGCATCCGCGCCAAGATCGACGAGTGCCGGAGCCCCGGAGCGCATGTCTGGCAAACCACGCGTTCAACGTCCTCGCGCCCAAGGTGCGAGCGCTCCTCGCCCAGGCCGACGGCGCGTCCATCTGAGCTACTTTCTCCTTTGCGCACTTTCCTTTTTCCTTCATTCTCTTTTCAATGCCGTGCGAGGCGTGACGACGATGGTCGATGCGTGAGAATTGTGAAAACGTTCACGTTGGCTTTGTCTTGTTTTGTCCGGATTTTTATTTTGTGGCGCGCGCGTTGCCTTCTCAACTTTCATGTCCCGCGAAACCCTGTGAATTCGAGTCCCTACCCCCGGCTCGATCTCAAAAAGCGCGCAGTCCACGCCCTCTCCCGCCCGACCGCGGGCGGCGACAGGCGCGCACGGACACGGCCCCCCTCTGCGGCTGTGATCGCTAGCGGAGGGGCAACGCCGGATCGAAGCGCGCGCAAACCGCAACAAATGCCGAAGCGCGTTGGGGTGCGATGTAACAAATGCCCCGGCGCGTCCGCGGCGCCGCCGGCCCAGCTCAGTGCGGCGAGAGCTCATCCGTGGTGCGGCGGCGAGCTAGGCAGCAGCGCGGCGAGGACTGCCGAAGCGGTGACCACTGCGCAGACGGCGCCCGCGTCGTTGAGGCAGACGAGCTGCGCCGCCTGAAAAGGAAGGGGGGGAGGGGGGGGAGTGGGCGGGGGAGGGGGGAGGTGAGTGCGTGTGGGCGAGAGGGGTGCTCGTGTCTCGGTTGATCTCGGGTGGGGTCGCTGCCTCCGGGTCGGCGAGGCGCGTGATCGCGGTGGCGACGGTGTCGCTGACGGCGCACGTCTGTACCCGGCTGTCCTTGGGCGGCAGCGAGCGGAGCGCCTGCGGGTTGCATGGTCGACGCATGTCCTCTTCCGCACGGCGGCTGCTGTGCCGTCCTCCGGGTGGCGGCGGAGAGACGCGCCTCCTCGAGAGGGATGGCGAGGTCGGTCGCCAGAAGTGTCTAGGAAGTGTCTAGGAAGAGTCTAGGAAGTGTCTCGGCGCCTCCTCGAGAGGGATGGCGAGGTCGGTCGCCGGGTTGGACGCGAGCTGCCTGAGAGAAGGGAGGAGGCGGCGCCCTCACCGGGGCGGCGAGCGCCGGTCGCCTCGGCTGCGACGCGAGGCTGCCTGACGTCGCGGCTCGAGAGGACGTCGAAGAGGGCTCCGCTTGCGTCGAGCACCGGCAGCGCGTGCAGCCGCTCGGCCGAGAGCAGGCCGAGCGCCTAGAGGCCGCGAGAGCTCGAGGACTGACCACAGCCGAGGCGTCGCCGCCAGAGCGCCTCGAGGAGCGAAGCTCGCCCGGAGGTGTCTAGGAGGTGTCGAGGAGGTGTCTAGGAGGTGTCTAGGAAGCGCCTAGGAGGTGTCTAGGAGGTGTCCAGGAGGAGTCTAGGGAGGTGTCAAGGAGCTGTCTGGGAGGTGTCCGGGAGGAGTCTAGGGAGGTGTCCAAGGAGGTGTCCAGGGTGTCTAGGGAGCTTGTCTGCTGTCTGGCATCACGAGTCCAGTCGCCTCGAGGAGCGACGCGTCGCGGCGGACAGTCTGCGGCTGGCGGCAGAGCGGCAGCAGCGCCTTGCCGACCGGCTCCTCAAGCAGCGGGCCTGAGTCGTCAAACTGGAGTCGTCAAACTGGCGTGCTGAGTGCGCGAGCAGCAGCGAGGCCGTGGCTCGTCCGCAGCTCGGGCAATCTCGAGGGTACTCGGGGGCACTCTCGGGCCATCTCTGCAACTCCAAGACCGTGGCTCGTCCGCAGCTCGGGCTACTTTTAGCTTACTGGGAGAAATGATACTCTCTCTAAATGTAAAGCGCCATAAAAACGGTCTATGCACGCGCTCCGCCCTCGGCCGCTGCCGCCACCGGGAGCGGCGACGGCGAGCGGAGCACGGACGATCGGGTAGCGAGGCCCGGCGTCGAGGCGCAAAAGGCAGTGTGCGCGCGCGGCGCGGCTGGCGGCTGGCGGCTGGCGGCTGTCGCTGTCGCTGTCGCTGTCGCTGTCGCTGTCGCTGTCGCTGTCGCTGTTGCTCACACGATCATTTTCACACAAGCACTCTTTCCTCTTTATCCACATCTCTGTCGGTCTCGGGCGCCCCACATCACAGCCACAATGCATAAATCTCATCTTCCGTCCTGGATTCGCCTCTCGCCACTCTCGGATACGTTCGCAGGTGGCGAAGAGGCACGTGTGCGACGTGGCAACACAGAGCCTTGCACCCTTTCGCCCGTCTCATCACTGCCCCGGCGCCCACGCCTCGACCTTCTTGGGCAGCAGCTGGTTCGACAGGTCCTCTCCGTGGCCTAGGCCGCCGTATTCACCCTGGCCCCAGGTGAAGACAGCGGCATCGGCGGTGATGGCGAGGCTGTGGCTGCCTCCAGCCGACACAGCGACGACGCGCTGGTCAGCAAAAGCCTCGACCTTCTTGGGCAGCAGCTGGTTCTGCGTGTCGCCGTGGCCCAGCCGGCCTCGCCCTCCAAGGCCCCAGCTCCAGACAGCTCCGTCGGCGGTGATGGCGATGCTGTGGCTGCTTCCCGCCGACACAGCGACGATGCGCTGCTCAGCAAAGGCCTCGACCTTCTTCGGCAGCAGCTGGCGCTGCAGGTCGCCGTGGCCTAACCGGCCAGAGCCTCCCTGGCCCCAGCTCCAGACGCTGCCGTCGGCGGTGAGGGCGAGGCTGTGCTGGTCTCCAGCCGAGACTGCGATGACGCGCTGCTCAGCAAAGCCCTCGACCTTCTTGGGAAGCAGCTGGTCCTGCCTGTCGCCGTGGCCCAGCTGGCCCCAGCCTCCCTGGCCCCAGCTCCAGAGAGCGCCATTGGCGGTGAGTGCAAGGCTGTGGTGGCCTCCAGCCGACACAGCGACGACGCGCTGCCCAGCCAAGGCCTCGATCTTCTTGGGCAGCAGCTGGTGCTGCGTGTCGCCGTGGCCCAGCCGACCTTCGCCTCCATAGCCCCAGCTCCAGATAGCGCTGTCGGCGGTGAGGGCGATGCTGTGTTCGCCTCCTGCCGATACGACGAGGACGCGCTGCTCAGCTAAGGCCTCGACCTCCTTCGGCTGCCACTGGTCCTGCCGGTCGCCGTGGCCCAGCGCGCACACGCCTCCCTGGCCCCAGCTCCAGACACTGCCGCCGGCGGTGAAGGCAAGGCTATGGAATCCTCCAGCCAACACGCTCACGGCGCGCTCGCCACCCAGCGTGGAAGGGAGGCGGGTCGGCGTGTTGAGCCGCGGCACGCCCTCGCCGTGACCGATCAGTCCCGGCGTCCAGTTCTCAGCCGTTCCGCACGACGAGAGCCGCCCCTCGCCGTCGATGAAGACGCTGTGCCAATATCCTGCGGCAGCCCTCGCCGGCGGGTTGGACTCGCACAGCAGCGCCGAATAGCACAGCCACCGCACGGCGCAGCCCTCGCCCTCCGGCAGCGCCGGCAGCTCGAAGCCGCGCTCTTGCGCCCACAAGCGGATGGCCTCAGCCGCGAGCGATGCGTGGAAGAGCAGCGAGACGGCCGCGACGCGAGCGATGTCGGCGGGGTCGCAGCGAGAGATGGCGCGCAGGAGGAGCTCCGTGGGGAGGTCGAGGAGGCGGGTGGGCGGCGATTCTGGCGAGGGGGCGGCGGAGGAGGCGGGGGCGAGGCGGCGCGAGCGGCGGCGCGGCGGGGTGGACATCGCGAGGAAAAGAAAACGCGCACTGGTAGGGGTAAAAAGAAAGCCTGGCGCGTCCTCCGGCGCGATCAACGGCGCAGCCCACCCTGTTACGCATTTCGCTGCTCATCGCGACCGCCACCAAGATGCGGTACGGCTCCCTCGCCTGGACTTCTCCGCCTGCCGCGCGACGGCTCGTCGCCTGGCTGGCCATGACGACACCGCCGACGCCGCTCGACCTCAGTGGCGACGGCGGCTGCCTGATGACGACGCTGCGAGAGCCGCTCCCGACCGCGGCGCGCGCCTGCGGGCGTGTACGCGACGGTGCGCTTCCGCGCCTCGCTCGCCGACGGCACCGTGCTGCACGACTCGTGGGAGGGCGAGGCGCCGCCTCTGCAGGTGCGGGTCGGCGCGGAGCCGTCGGACGCTGCGCTCGGGTGGGACCTTGCGCTGCCTCGGATGCGGGTGGGTCAGCAGGTGCGCCTCGAGTGTGGGCCGTCGTACGCGTACGGCGATGCGGGCGCCCCTCCGCTCATCCCTCCCAGCTCGCCCGTCACGTTCGAGCTCGAGCTGCTCAGCGTGCGGGAGCCCTAGAAGCGGAATACGTCTTCATGTATCCCAACCAGCACTCGAGAGACACGTATCCCTGGGTATCCCGCTGCATTCCGCTGATTCACTGTATTCCTATCCGTTGTATTCACGCGGTGCTCTGAAGACGCTGCACAATACCTTCTCCCCCCCTCATGTTGGCGTATTCAGCACTGCAGGTGCGCGACCTGATGAGCAGCCACAACCCGGACGAGGCGCGGGAGATATGGGGAGATATGGGGAGATATGGGGAGATATGGGGCGGTGCGGGAGAGATCGACTCTGCTCTTGACCGCTCTTGACGACGGCAACCTCAGCTCGGTCGAGCGGTACGACCCGGCAGTAGGCGCGTGGGAGGCGGTGGCTCCGATGGCGGCGGCGCGGTCTGCTCCCGCCGTGGCGGCGCTCGAGGGCAAGCTGTACGCGGCGGGCGGCAGCGACAACAACGGCGTCCGCCTCAGCTCGGTCGAGCGGTACGACCCGGCGACGAACGCGTGGGAGGCGGTGACGCCGATGGCGGCGGCGCGAGCTGCTTCTCACGGCGGTGCTCGAAGGCAAGCTGTACGCTGTTGGCGGGTGCGATGACGGCTACAACGCCCTCAGCTCGGTGGAGCGGTACGATCCGGCGCTGGATGCGTGGGAAGCGGTGGCGCCGATGGCAGAGGTGCGGCGGGCTCATGGCGTGGCGGCGCTCGACGGCAAGCTGTACGCGGTGGGAGGCTACAACGGTAACGACAACGACGACGTCCTCAGCTCGGTCGAGCGGTACGACTTGGGTACGAATGCGTGGGAGGCGGTGGCGCCGATGGCGACGGCGCGACGCGCTTCTATCGCTTCTCACAGCGCGAGGACGGGTCTCTGTCACGTGCACGTGTCAGATCTCTCTTTACACTTTCTCGTTGAATACGGTATACGCACAGAGCACTCGGCTCTGAGGGCGGGGGCGCAGGTAGAGGTAGGGCTGGCGTGGGGGGCCTCAGGTAAAGGTAAACCTGTCTCAGACCGCCGGATGTAGAGGTAAACGGAAACCACGTGAGGCCAGGTAAACGTACGCCCGTGAACGTAACCCGCCGAGGGCTCTGTCCTCTGAGGCGGGACGACCAAGGCCCCCGCGAGAGCGCTTCGCCTTGCGGCGCGCCTGCCCGGCCATGGACCAGGCTTCACCGCCGCTTGCCGACGGCTGATCGCATCACCTACCGCATCGCGAATGGCCAGTGCCGCGACCACTTGACCTTGCTGCCTGCCTGCTAACCCGCGCGGTGCAAAGAATCTGCGTCTCTCGGCGCATTTTGATTGTGCATGATTGCTCGAGTGGCTCGAATTGGCAATCCACCGCAATACGAACATGACTGGAGAACATATGCAACACGGACGCAGGCTTGCCGTTGGCGACGTCGGTTATCAGAGGGGTCAGGTCATAGTGACGCGCTCGATGGGATGCTGCATTGACGCAGACAGCAAAAGTATCGCAGCGGAGACCTTCTCATGAGTGGCGGCTCGCACCATGCGGCAGTGCGGACACCAGGTGCGCGAATTTAAGAGCCATTTTCGATTCCGTGGTTTTGGCACTGTCTACCAACTTTATGGTACAAATCGACTTGGTCTGGGCACAGCTGAGCCCTGCGGCTGCGCTGAGGTTTGCCTCCATTCTGAAAGTGTACGTAGAAGGGAAGGCAGCATGCCAGGTTTGCGAACTCCGCTGTGCGCCGAAAAGCGGTATGGCGCCGAGGAGAAGCCATTTTCTTATTAGAAAAGGCTCTCGACTACCAAAATTTTCTTCGTCCTGCGCGCCCAACCATGGTGCATGGATGGCGGGCACATCTCAGAAACACTCGTGCGGCTGCGCATTGTTTGTATTTTCTCTTCTCTACGAGCCGGCGAGTGGAAATCGCAGATAGCTGCATCGAGATCACATATTATCGAGATCACTCGAGAGATGGATCAGTTATCACTCTCGAGACACGAGAGATCACGCAAAAGGTAAATCATGGTCCTACGTCGCTCAGAGGTAGAGGTAAAGGGCCCACGGCTGCCCAGAGGTAAAGGTAAGAGGGCCGCAGGCCCTCAGAGGTAGAGGTAACCTAGACCCCTCCTACCCGGCCCTCAGGGCCGAGAGCACACAAGCTCGCGCGAGCCATGCGGACCCCAAGGCCCATGCGTGCACGTGTGTTTCAACATGCGCCCACAGATGGAGGCTAGGTTAGGTTAGGTTAGGTAGGAAGGTGAAGAACAGCCAGGCTCGTACTGGAACAGCGCGGTATGGGTTGATTGGGATCAGTACCGCACACCCTTGCAAGCGAAATCCAAGCCTTCGGGCATCCAGATCGACGGCATCCCGATCGACGGTCTCCTCTGCGCCGATGGCCTCCCACCGCATCGGCGCGCGCGTCGCGGGCCTCTCGCCAGCGCAGCTGTGCGCGATCATCGAGGCGCAGGCGGGCGCGAGCGACGCCGCGCTGCGCGTGGCGGAGGAGCACGCCGCTCGGCTCGTGGAGCAGCCCGAGTGGGTGCTCTCCGAGGTCCTCCTCTCGCCGGACCTCGCCCCGCACATCCTCGCCCAGCTGCCGACCACGGAGCACGCCGTCAAGGGGACGTGCCGCGCGTGGCGCCGCGGCTGGAAGGAGACGCTGAAGAAGCGCAAGAGGCCGCGCCTGGTCGTGTTTGGCGGCCAAGACGGAGAGGGCGAGTTGCTCAACTCGCTGGAGCGGTACGACCCTTCAACAAACGAGTGGGAGGAGGAGGCTGTGGCGCCGATGCCGACGGCACGAAGGTATGCTGGCACGGCGGTGTTTGATGGCAAGCTCTACGCGGCGGGCGGCGAGACTGTGGCTGACGGCGCAACTTCCAACCTGGTGGAGCGGTACGACTTTGCTACGAATGTGTGGGAGGCGGTGGCGCCGCTGGCAGAGGCGCGGCAGAATCACGGCGTG
This sequence comes from Emiliania huxleyi CCMP1516, assembly GCF_000372725.1. NCBI lineage: Eukaryota > Haptophyta > Isochrysidales > Noelaerhabdaceae > Emiliania > Emiliania huxleyi. Next base: position 301,701 of record NW_005200880.1, on the reverse strand, counting down.
GCGGTGCTCGACGGCAAGCTGTACGCTGTTGGAGGCTTCAACGACGACGATGGCTTCCTCAGCTCAGTCGAGCGGTACGACCCGGCGACGAACGCGTGGGAGGCGGTGGCACCGATGGCGACGGGGCGGTGGGGTCTCGGCGTGGCGGTGCTCGACGGCAGGCTGTACACTGTGGGAGGCTTCAACAACGACGGCGGCCACATCCGTGGCCTCAACTCGGTCGAGCGATATGACCCGGCGCTGGATGCGTGGGAGGCGTTGGCGCCGATGGCGGTGCGGCGGGTAGCTTTCAGCGTGGCGGTGCTCGACGGCAAGCTGTACGCTGTTGGAGGCTACCGCGCCGGCGCCCTCAGTTCGGTGGAGCGGTACGACCCGGCTGCGAACGCATGGGAGGCGGTGGCGCAGATGGCGACGGCTCGGAGCCATCTCGCTGTGGTGGTGCTGGACGGCAAGCTGTATGCGGTGGGCGGACAGGATGTTGGCTTCAACGCCCTCAGCTCGGTCGAGCGGTACGACCCTGGTACGAATGCGTGGGAGGCGGTGGCGCCGATTGCGACGGCGCGAAGCGCTTCTATCGCAGTCTTGATGTAGTGGGCTTAGGCGCGGGTGCGGCGGCGGGCGGGTATCGCTTCTCACAGCGCGAGGACGCCTGGGACGGCGGGGTCTCTGTCAGATCTTTTTACTTTTCTCATTGGATACGCACAGAGCACAAGCTCGCGCGAGCCATGCACGTGTTTATTATCGTGATCAACTAATCCTGTTGA
>NW_005200880.1:298882-300603 GCF_000372725.1 Emiliania huxleyi CCMP1516 | reverse complement strand
TCACGATAATAAACACCCTCACATGGCAGCCAAAACGCTGCGCGGGAGACACCGCAGCAAAGCAACGACGCCCAGGGGCACTCTCTTGCCGCCCCCAGAGCCCAAACCCTTCTTTCCTTCCCCTTGCCCCTTCCCCGACCGCCCCACGAGGCGCGTGCGTTGTAGAGCGATGTACTCGAGTAGAGGCGCTCTACAACGTGAAATCTCTACAACAAACTCTACGTCATAAGGGGCGAACGAGCACGGTCGCTCTCCGACATGAGGCGCGTTGCACTTGCCAGTGCTGCGGCCTGGCCTTCTGTCTGCCCGCCCAATGGGTGGCAGGTGCCTCTCTGCTGCTGTGGCATGCCTCACGGCTGCGACTGGCCGGCGCCTCGGCGCGTCAGCTCGGCTTGGCGTAGCGATCGTGGCCAGCACAACTCGCCTGTGGACTCAACGCTCAGCCAGGAGCTTCCGCACGCGCTGGCGCGAGTCATGGCGCATGCAGCGCGTCTGAATGCTCGCCTCTCGCCTCGCGTAAATGCGAGCGTCCTCGCCGCCGACAGTCCACCGCCTGCTAAGGAAGCACTGCGATGAATGCGGCACCGGCGACGCATGGCAGGCTGGTCATGACGCAGTTATAGGGTGTTGTGTGCCGTCGGAGTGACTCTCTGTGTGTCAGGGATAGTCAGGGCTGTCCATCAGAGCTCCAGTAAGCTCGGAGACACCCCATTAGCGCGGCTCGACCTCGTTGAGTCACTGCCTTCCCGGCGGTTTGGCTGTAGAGCCTCTACAACAAACTCTACAGCAAAATCGCGCTCTACATCGCTCTACAACGGAGGCAGTTCGTCACGCAGCCGATGTAGAGCTCTACAGCTCTACAGCGCTCTACATCTCTACAGCTCTACAGCGCTCTACACTCTACATCCTCTACACCCTCCCTCAGTATCGCACCTCTTTTGAGCAACACTACGTTTCCGCAGCTGGGGATTCTCCGGGTACCCCTCTTTGTACCCGTGCTGGCCGGATTCCTCCTCCGAACAACTCAAGTTCGATCGGCCCCAGTCTCGAACTGGCAGCCACTATCTCACCGGAGGTACCGTGTCCGAGAAGGCCACCGACGTCTCAGCTTGAGATGATGGAGAGGGGGGATGACACTGCTTCTGCAGCGTGCACCTCGGTCCTGTACCGTGTTTGTTATGACCCCCCCCCCCCAATGAGCACACCAGCGAGGGAGGGCGAGACGATCGAGGCATCGAGGGGCCCCGTACCATGCGGAATCGACCCTATCCAGTGCTCAAGTGCTCAAGGTACAGCTGTCATGGTCTAGTGGCCGCGACCCAAACCAGCAGATACGTGGTTCAACGCAACTTGGGGTCGCATCGTGCGACGATTGTCCGGGGACCGGGCGGAGATCCGAACAGGGGGGGGGCGGGGGGGGGGGGGGGGGGGGGGCATCCCAAAAAAAATTTTAAAAAAAATTGGGCCCCCCCGGGGGCCCCCAAAATTTTTTTCCCCCCCCGGAAAAAGGGGGGGGGGGCGCCCCCCCCCCCCCCCCCCAAAAAATGATTTTTTTTGCCCCAAAAATCCCTGAAAAATTTTTGAAAAAACTAATTTTTTTGGAATACCCAAATTTGGTTATCCCTTTGACCACCGATTGCTAAAAAGGGGGGAAAAAAAAATAAAGAGTCCCAACACCCGCCCCAACTAAAAAAAAAACGGGGGGGGAACTTTGGCGCCCC
>NW_005200880.1:222736-276549 GCF_000372725.1 Emiliania huxleyi CCMP1516 | reverse complement strand
GGCGCCAAGTCGGGCTCCGGGTCGGTCGTGGGAAGCAGCAGGAGCAGCGCCTCGAATGCCAGCAGTTGTCGCTGCGCCTCATCGAGCGGCCAGCAGCCGCCTTCGCGCCATGGCAGGCCGTCGTCGGACGAGGCCTTGGGCAGCACGAGCAGATCCTTGAGACGAAGGAGCGCGAGCTCCTCCGCCGCCACCTCGGACGCGTCGGACGTCCTGCTGGAAGCCGCCGCCTCTGCCACCGCCTGTTCAGCTGCCTCGTCCTCGGCGGCCTCATCCTCTGTAGCTGGCCGCGCGGCAAACGCCCGCGACGAGCGCGCGAAGGTAGCGCTCTCCGCCGCCACCTTCTCGGCCAGGACGCGGGCGGCGTCGTCGGTATCCTCGCTCATGCTCGCGTCCGGCGCTCCGGCGCCGACTCTTCGTCTCGGCCGAAGGGAGAAAAACGCCCCCGATGCCCTGCGCCAAGAAAACGAGAAATCCTTCCAAGATCCTGCTCGTGCAGGTGGGGACCCTGTCCTTCTCCCGCCCCGGAGTGGTCAAAAATACTGCTCTTCACCTCAGGTTCGTACACAATTACAGCTGCGCACACTGGCAGGCAATAAGACAGGTACACCAGGGACAAGAACCGGCTGCACGCCGGCGCCGACGCCCCTACCCGGACACCCCTCGCGCGTCTGAGATCAGTACTCGAGTACGCGCTCGCACAGGACGTAACTTGGAGAGATATCCAAAGGCACTAGGGTCATCGACCACGGTGCCGGCACGCCAACCGCCAGAGGGGCACCGCAGCAGAGTCGGGCGATGGCGCCGCCTCGCGATCTGCGGTGGCACGTACTGGTCGCTCCGACAGGTCCGCCGCATTTACGAGTATGGAGACGTACGCGAGCGGGTCGATGAGGTAGTACGAGATGCCCAAGATTGCGCCACTCCACTGTAGCGCCGCCTTGTCGTCGCTCAACGTGCCCGCACGCCACTCGGCAACGTAGGCGCTCATCAACGCAATCGTCGCCGTCACGGCGACTGCGGCCCACACGGCGCACACGATTGCCCTCCTCCGCCACTCATGATGAACAGGCACACAGAGGACAAAGACCGACAGCTCCAGCACCTGCGCCAGCGGCAGCATGACGTAGGTGGCGCACGCAAAGCCGTCATGCAGCGACGAGTTGTCCTCGATCGTGACAATGGCGACGCCGAGCAAGGTACCAAGCGCGCCCGCACCCGAGAGCGCGCTCAGCAGCACGAGCATGCTGTAGATGCGCGTGGACTTGATGTGCGGCACCTGGAGCAGGAGCGCCAGGCGAAAGACGCCGAGCACCAGGGCCTGGGCAACGACGAGCGCGAAGCCCGTGCGAGAGATGGCGAGGTTCGCAGTCTGGCCTGGCCACTGCCCCATCAGGTACGTCGAGATGGGTTGCAAGCCCTGGTCGGGCAAAGCGTCAGTGTCATTGTCGTAGACGGCCTTGCAGATGACGAGCGCGAGGACAAAGGTGGTGATGAGGGCGAGAGAGAGGGAGCGGAGCAGGATCCGGCAGCAGCGCGAGCGGCGAGCCAAGCCCGCGAGCGGCGAAAGCGGCGCCATTGGCGACGCGCCCGCTCTTTCGCCCTCCTTGCTTGGAGCCGGGCAAGAAATCGAAGTTCGCGAGCCATCTGCCTTGGCCTGTCTTCTTTCTTTCTTAGCCGCAAGGCCACAACGCAATAACACTTCTCTTCGCCACTACCCGTCATACAGTCCTCTGTCTATCTCGCAAAGCGCCGGGGGTTCCCCACACAACGCGTCGTCGACCTGATATCCATCCCCAACGAGGCAGCGGCTGCCCGTCTCGTGCTCCGAGGAGCGTGCAGGAGACGAGCAGCAGATCGCGCTGCCTCCCTCGCAGCTTTTGTCGCAGACGGGATAGTGGCTGAGCTTGGTCGCCGACTCCTTGCAGTACCAAGATACTTGAAGGGAATTACTCCACGCAACCCCACTCCGGGAGCTCCATCTGCATCATGGGCAATTCGCCTCCGACATGCACCGTCTCAGGGATCAGGGAAAGATGCTGAGGCTTGCCGGGCCCAAACACCTGCTGCAGATAGCTTACAAAGTTTTGCAGCCGCTGCAAGCGATTGGACCCTGTTACGTGTTAGCATGGTTGCGCACGACCCGTCGCAGGCGCCAACTATGCACGAGACTGTGTCGAGTTCGCCGAAATAGCGAATGTTCTTGGTCGCAAAGCGGTCGAGCAGAGCGCTTTGCCACTCGCCTGCCGATGACAGCGATGAGAATAGGTGGCGCCGGAAGTGACCGATCCTTTCGCACTTGCCCAACTTCCTTGTATGTTTCCCAACCCGTGGCCGTACTCATCGTACCCGTTGCAGTTCTCTTTCGGAACAGAGAAGGATGTGCACACGTGATGCGGCCCAGTGTTCTTCTCTGGGCTGCAGCTTTGCGCTGGTCGCGTCGAGTCGAGATAGAGCACAGACGAGGGAGCACCGACGACGATTCGAAGCGGCACGCCGAGCCGGGTGACGCCATACGCGCCTTCGGCAGAGAGCACCGACCAGCGTTGTATCATTTGGCCCCCGGCAGAATATCCAGACGCAACTACGGCTCTAACCGTCGGATAGGCGTTAGTCACCCACTCGAGGACGGCATCATAAGCAGCGAACGACGGAATGCCTCCGAGGCCTGTCCCGTTGCTCGATGAGCCCGGGTCCGAGAAGCCACCGTACGCCCACTGCTGAACCTTGCCGGCTGTGGACCAGATTGGGGCCTCCCCCTTTGAGGAGCCACCGCTCCAAGCGTGGGCAGTGCACGGCTCGTCCGGGAATACGGGGAGGGTGAAAGTAGTTTGGGGTGCGGTACCTTCTGTGAAACGATTTTCGAGGTGTGAATACACCCCCTAGACGCGACGCCCCCCGAACCAACGGGCCAGACCCTTCCAGAGGTGCCCCAGGGACGCCCAAAACCGGCCACAGCAGCCCCACAACCCTTAAACAGTACTCGGCACAACCACTCAAAGTTGGCCTCCCCCGGTGGTGTTTCACATTAGGGGCACCGTACGGCAGGCCGCCCTGAGCCCCCTAGGCGGACCGCCGCTCCTCTAGCGCGCAGCTACCCGATGGGCAAAGGGCCCCCACCCACCCCAGACGCCCTCACGCCCTCTCCCCAGGCCTTAGCTGCGGCGCCGAGGGCGATCCCGCGCGAGGGATCGCTGCTGCTGAGCCGCAGCGGCCGCCGGCGGCGCCGCCGCCGCCGCGGAAACCTTTGTCCTGTACATCCTCGTGCTTTGGATTTCTGCAGGAGTGTACACAGAGTACGTGGAGGCACCCTTCGGACGTTGGCTTCGCCGCGCAACGGAATTTCGCAAACCGTAGTGCGCGGCGAAGTGATACGTGATACGGGGAAAGACAAAAGAGCGCGGCTCTACCTTTAACAATAAATAAATAAATAAAACGGACACCTCTACTAGGAGATGGGTAAAAAGGAACAGGTCCCCGCCCTGCGGTCTTTGTGCAGGGTTCTTTGTGGGTGTGGTCGCTGGTCGGCGACTAGCCGGGGTCGTCCTCCCGATGGGGGACTAGCACTAGCCGTCTTCCACATGGTCCCTCGGGTCCCTGCTGCTCCTAATCTCGTCGTACATCCTCCTGCTGATCTCAGCAACATCCTGCTCCCTCCCTCGTCTCTACCTTTAACAGAACAATTGTAAATAAATAAATAAAACGGACACCTCTACTCTAGGAGATGGGTAAAAAGGAACAGGTCCCCGCCCTGCGGTCTTTGTGCAGGGTTCTTTGTGTGGGTGTGGTCGGCGACTAGCCGGGGGACAACGAGAGAGCTTCAGATTTTTTCGGCTTTAGACTGACTCAGAGTAAGAGAACGAGCAACAGAGAGCCACACACAGCAAGATGATAGATAGATGTTAAGGCCGTATAGACTATAGTGAGTCAGGCAACACAGAGAAACCGGCCACTGAAACGGTACGCCGAATGGAGGGAGAGAGGTGAGAGGGTCGAGCTGTCTCGGACACTGCGCGAGTTGCGCACTCTCAGCGGCGGTCAGGCGCCACACTGTTTGCCCAGAGGTGGCTCGACCCGGATCGGCCGTGCGCCTCCCTCGCGCGGGCTGCTGCGGCCGCATGCGGCGACAGCTTTGGGGGCGGCACGGGAGGCGGCGCGTCGTCCTCCCGCTCGCTGCTCGTCTCTAGACGGCGGTGCAGCGCCGCCTCGTACTCTTCGTACGGCGGCAGCGGCAGCGGCAGCGGCGGCTCGTCGAGCTCGTCGCGCAGCAAGCTGCACATCCACCGCCGCTCCGCCTGCCTGCACACGTCGAGGATGTCGCGCCCGCTCAGCCCGCGCGCCGCGTCGCCCAGCCGGAAGCGCTGCTCTGCGGGCAAGTGCTTTGCGTACAGACCGAAGATCTCGCACCGGCCGGGCGCCTCGGGCGCAGCGAAGTGGATGCGCACGTCGAAGCGCGAGAGGAGGGCCGAGTCGAGGTCCGTGCGGCGGTTCGTCGCGGCGATCAGCGTCGTGTCCGCCTGCGCATCCATGCCATCGAGCCGGTGTCAATGAGGAAGTGTCTAGAAAGTGTCTAGGAAGTAGGAAGTGTCCGCCTGCGCATCCATGCCATCAAGCCGCCGCAGCAGCACGGAGAGCATGCGGCGCGACGCCTCGTTGATCTCGCGCGATCGCGAGCCGGCGAGCGCGTCCAGCTCATCGAGGAAGAGGATGCAGCGGCCGAGCGTCGCGCAGTCGTCGAAGAGCGCGGCGAGCTGCTGCTCCGCCTGCGGGAAGGTTCGCAGAAGATTCAGGCAAGGTTCCACACTGCTCGCCAACGCGCCCGGAGCCTCTGCTCCACCTTGCCGTACCACTTGCTCATCAGCGCCTCGAGCGGCGCGTACACGAGCGGAAGCCCCGCCTCTGCAGCCGCGATTTTCGCCGCCGTCGTCTTGCCGGTGCCGGGCGGGCCGTAAAAGAGCAGTGCAGCGGCGCGGTCCGAGCCGAACGCGCGCGTGCCCTCGCGTACCGCCGCGAAGGCCTTTGGGTGCTTGAGGGGCAGCAGCAGCGCCTCCTCCACCTGCATACGCGTCTCCTCTGCGCCCGCCAGCGCCTCCCACGACGTGTCAGCGCGCCGCGCCGCGCCGCGCGGAGGCGGCATCACAACGCGGGCGCCCATGGTGCCCAGGCGCTCCCTGGCCTCCTTGGGCGTGCTCGGCTTGGGCGGAGGCTCGTCCTCGGCCGGTGTGCTCTGCGGCGGCGCGGCAGGACCGCCCTGTCCTTGGCCGGCCGGCCCCATTGGACCGCCAAAGCCTGGAGCGCCCGGGATGGGTCCTTGGCCGGCGGGCCCCATAGGACCCCCAAAGCCGGGCGAGCCGGCAGGTCCCACAGGACCGCCGAAGCCTGGTGTGCCGGGTGGTGGAAGCGGGATCGGCGGCCCGCCACCAAACTGCGCGGCCCGCTCCGCACGGGCAGCGGCTCGGGCAGCGGCGGAGAACTTGGCGTCCTTGGCGCCCGACATGTGCGCGCTGCCGCGTGGGGCCACGTCCGGCTGGACTGGCTGAAATTGTACCGCCAACGCAGCAGGAACCAGCGCCAGGAGGCAGATCACAGACCGGCCAGTCATCGCGGCTTGTAGAAGGGAGCTCGCTGCGAGCAAGAAAACGCACGACGGATTCCAGTACAGCTGGGAATAGGACCGCCGCAAGGCGTAGCGTGGAGCGGTTGAGCATCCCTCCGGGGGCCCCTCTGCGCCGGGGAGGCGTTGTTGGAGGCTAGGACGCAAGCCTCCGTCGCCCTTTCAAACTCACTCGGGGCCCACCCACTCCGCTGCGCTCCGACCCGGTTTCAACTTACGTTATCTCGTTTTGTCGTTTTTATCGTTCTGGCACCAGCTGACAAACACAAAACAACTCTAACACTCACACGTCATTTGGGGCCTGGAGCATTGTTTGGTATTGCTAAAAATCTCTCTCCAGCTGTCCGCGTCGCGCACTCGTCCCAACCGGGGGCCGCAGACTCGTTCCGCCCGCCAACGGCTGGTGACGCTGTGTTGCCCTTGAGCTAGTCCTCCCCCGGTCGCCTAGCCTCTGCGCTGTCTGGCGAACGCCTGTATGCCATGCGCGCGGACCACGCTTGCGTGGTACGTGGCTGGCAGGCGGACCCGTGTGCGGGGTAACCCGCGCACGGGGAAGCTTCACGGGTTCGAGTCGTCAAACATTAAGCAGCGGAGGTGTGCCGAGGGGGACCGGGAGGCGGTAAGTCGTCGTCGCCCGGCGCTGCTTGCAGCACCGTGGCGATGGCGCTGAGAGGTTCCTCTTTTCCGCGCCCCCCCCCCGCAAGGCGCGCGATACACACGCAGCTGAAGGCTTATACCCGGACAAAAGCACGTTGCCAAACGCACTTTTCTCTTTTGCCAGAGTCTCGCGAATCAAAGGGCCTCCGCTCAGGTGTGAACATATCGCTGCGGTCATAAGCGGTGCATGCAGGCTCATCGCTCGCTAGAATCGACCATCACCCCCGGGCGTTGGGCTCGGGTCCGATGCCAGAATGGTAATAAACGGAAAACGCGAGGACCGAGGTGAACAAGCTCGGAGCACTTGGAGCTCGGAATACGGAAAAGCAAGCTGAAAATGGAGCTCGGCTAGGGTTGGTTGCGCAGCTATGAACAGGAGCGACTTCGCGATGTGAAAGCTCGCCAAAGTTTGATTTGCGACATTGTGAAGAAATCTATTCTGAACGCGCCGGGCAGCGGGTACGGGATGGGGAGCCACGCTTCATTAGGTGCAGGTGTACACACCTTGTACCGACACAGAGGTAGGCGCGCAGCGCCCACACCCTCTACCTAGGTGTGTGAGTGAGTGCTATACCTTAGCGCACCTTATACCGAGGTACCCTCCCCTTTCCACACCGGTACCTGGGGCACTCTCGAGACGTTCACACCGGCGGTGGGCGCGAGTAAGGTGTGCACCGCCCTTCGCGCGAAACGAACAGCCTCAGCTCTCATGCCGCCAGAGCCAAGGTCTCGCAGCTGGCGCGCTGCATGGCGGCCGATGGCTAGGGGCATGCGTGCGATGACCAACATCCATTGTGCTTCGTGACCCGCGGTCGGAGCCGCGGTCGGTAGCGTCCGCCTGCAACTCCTTCTGCTTGAGCGCCTCAAACTCCTCCCGGGTCAGCGTGCCGTCGTTGAGCAGCCTCTTCAGGTTCTCCAGCCTTGCATACCTTTTGTGGTTGAAAACAACCAAAACGGATAGTAAAAGTTATTTCCAAACTCGGCGCATGATGGCGGAGCTAGCAGGAAAGCTACTAAAGAATCTTTTGCGTGGCGTAATCTAGCAATGGCGAGTTTGATAGTGGGCGTCAGAAGAGTCGTCCTTGCGCGAGGAGAGCTCGATAGACTCGAGGGGCCAAAATATGCCGGCAGCAGCGCGGAGTTGCGCCGAAAGGCGAAAGAAGCCGCGAGAACAAGGGATCGGCAGGCGGCGGCGGCGTCGCAGAACGAGGCAGAGGAGAGCGACGCGACAGAGGAAGAAGCGACAAGGGAGAGAACGACGAGAGTGGGACGACCGCGAGGTGGCATGAAAGTTGCAGCGAGAATCGGCGAGGGACTGACTGCGAAGTCCGAAGAGGGATAGGAAGAGGCGGACGCCCAAGGGTGGGCGTCGCCAAGCGCACCACACCCCTCTCCTTAAATCCCTGTGTGGTGGCGGCGTGCCGTCCTCCGCCGCGTGTGCGCCCACCAGTGCTGGTCGCTGCTATCACAATGCAGGGTCCAACGATTGTGTGTGCGAGGGCGTGGCAATTGATGATGGTGATGGCGCTGGCTTTGCTGGCGCTGGCTCTGCTGCCGCCGGAAACTCAGGCGCAGCCGGGAGCCGCCGTGCCATTTGCGTGCCCAGCTGACCGTTGGCAACCAGGATGGGCACACGGGGATGCGGCTGACGCATGCACGCAGTGGCTCACCAACGTGGACTGGGGTGCACTCTCCACGCACTCCGACCTTGCCAGCGCTTGCAACTCCACCTTTGCGCGAAGCCAGTGCGCGGGAGCATGCTGCACGCGTGGCCTCAATGCGACGCCAGGGGCCGATGCGTGCCGCAAACACGTCGATGCGCCAGGCACCTGCTCCGGCAATGCGACATTCTCCATCGCGGGCTGTGCAAGCACGGCAGGCTCGCGAGAGCTCTGGGAAACCTACTGCGTGCAGCTGCTGTACGATGACGAGTGGGCCGACTCGAACCACGATTTCCGCATGGACGGCGGACTCGGCGGACTCCCCAAGGAGTTTGTCGGCAGCCTGCATGTCATGTTCCCGCACCAGGTCTGGCACGTACCGGCGCGTTACGAACTGAGCTTCGACGCGCCGGCTGAGGCGACGGTGAACGTGGCCCTCTGGTTCAACAACGACTCGTCATATTACGTGCGCAACGGCTGGGATCCTCACGACGCCGCCTACTGCAACACCGAGATGCCCATCACGCTCAGCCGCGCGGGCTTTGAGTATCGGCCGCACTCGCCTGGCGTGCCATACGATACCCAAACCGACTGGGATCCAGGGCACGGCGTGCCGTCCGCCCTGTGGGTCCGCCAGGTTGCCGCGGGCGACGGTGCCATAGCATTCCAACTCGGAGAGGCTCCGAGCGGATATTGTGTTTGGAAAAGCGGCACATCGTGCTTGGGTACCTGTGTCGAACCTGTGCTAAGAAAGAAAGAAAGAAAACAGACAACCCAAGGGAGGGATGGGAGGACGGTACGCCGCCACCACACAGGGATTTTAGTCGAACCTGTGCTTTGACAGAGCCTTGTTGAATTCTTCTTTCCGACAGCAAGCAATGGTTCAGCTCCCAAGAGCTCGACGCCTGCTCCGTCCGCTCACCTCCCGAGCAGCGCTGCTGTCCCGAATCTCTCCGAGATTGGCACTGCTACTCCCGCTGCTCCTCGCCTCCAAATTGGCCGTGCACCTCGCGGCCAGGGGCAAGCGCGCCGGCAGCAGCACAGTCAGCAGCGCGGAGAGGCAGCAGCTGATTGCAGAGCTGCGTGCTGAGGTCAGCGCGCCGCTGCCGCACGCGATCGGCGGCGAGACGCTGGATGCCGACACCTACCAGCGCTTCCTGCAAGTGCACGGCTGGTCGTTGCCAAAGGCTGCAGCGATGCTGTCGAAGGATATTGAGTGGCGCAAGCGTGTCCGGCCTCGCGCCCTGCGGCCGCGCCACATGCCGGCGGCGTGCTCGCAGCGCGGCTGGGTCGTCCTCATGCGCCACCAGGGCTCCGGTAACCTGACCGAGGACGAGCCGTCGCCTCCGGAGGCGGCGGCGGCGCACAGCGGCCGGCCAGCCTACCTGCCGACGCTGCGGATCGGTCACTACTTTGGGCGCGGCAAGGGAGGGGGCGGGCGGTCGCTGCACCCGCCGCACACGAAGCCGCCGCTCGCGCACTGGGTGTACACGCGGCACGGGATGCCCGTCACCTACGTCAACGTGCGTGCGTGGCGCGCCCTCCGCCTCGCTCCCGCTGCGCGCTTGCGAGCGGTGCGGCGGTCCTCTCAGCCTTTGGAAGGAGCTCGGTAGGCACCCGGAGCGCTTCACGTCGCGGGACGAGTGCACGCGCTTCTGCGCCTACCACATGGAGCACTACATCCGCCGCATGCCCGTGCGGCGCGGCCGGCGAGTGCAGCGCGCTTGCATCCTCATCTCTCTCTCGGGCTTCAAGGCGAAGGAATGCATGCGTTAATGGAAACGAGCACGCGCCTGCACACGCCGAACTGCTCTCTCTCTCCCCCTCTCGGGCTCCACAGCAGCCGCACGCCGCGAGGGATGCGCCGCGGGGGCGGGGGGGGGTGGCGCCACGCATCTGCAAGCCGGCCGCAAGGCCGCCTCCGCCTCCCTTCTAGCTCCCGTGCGAGCTCTCAGCTGCCGCCCCTCCCCTTCCCAGGCGTCGATGGTTCCCCACGTGTGCGAGTGCATACAAGTGCTGCGCAGGCACTACCCCGGCCGGCTCGGCGTCGCCTGCCTCTACAACACCCCCTCGTACTGGTACCCGTTCTGGTGACCGCCGCACGCCCTCGCGCCCCGGGCACAGCACCCTCTCTTCCGCCCGCCGGCCCGAGGCGCCGCGCCGCCGCGCCGCCGCGTCCGCAGGCGCATCTTTTGCGGCCTCTTCGACGAGGAGATCATGTCCAAGGTGCACTTCCTGCCGGCCTCGGTCGCCGACGTGGCTGGCGCCATGGCGTGGGTCGACAAGCAGCAGCTGCACGCCTTCCTCTAGTCGAGTCTGCTAGTCGAGTCGGGGGGGCGGACCAGGTACGTGGTTCTGCGCATGTGCCTTCTGAGGCCCACCCACGCTGGCCGTCGTGGACGGAGGAAAGCCCAAGTGCCGGGCGCGGCGGAGGTGGCAGACGCGGCAGGGGAGTAGAGGCTGAAAGATGGCAAGCAAATCACACGCATGCACACACATATATGCGCATGTCATATGGCGCGCGGTGATTCCGACGCCAGTTCCGAGATCCGACGGTATCACCGTGTACGAGTACGTAAATGAACAAAAAAACGCACCTAGCTCTACTTTACTACTAGGGCTAGTCGGTTCCATTTCATAGAGCTCTGGGCCGGCGCGGGGGCCCCAGAGGGTGTCCATGCGGGGGGGAGATGGGGCCCCATGGCCCGCCGCAGGCGCCGATTTTTCGGAGTGTTTTTTTCTTTTTTCGCGATTTTTTACTTGTTTTCATGGGAATTCGGCGTCCTTGCGGCCATGCTATCACGCCTTGCGACAGCCTGTCGGCGCAGCTGACCGTGCCATGATGCACAATTGATCACCTGCATAGCTCGCGGCCTTAGTATCAAGCATTCAGTGACGACCTGATCGTACGGCCAGAAGGAAGGTGTCCTTCCATCGTGTGCCGGCTTCTGACGCAATGCGCGTCACAATTTGCCTCGGCGACTGGCTGCTGGCACTCTCGAGGCTATGCCTACACAGCCTCGCGCGCATGGGCAGTCAAGAGGGACCACGCACCTTCTCAGGACAGCGCCGGTGCCTCTCTCTTGGACCGGCAAACTTGGTGGTCTCGTGTCACCAATGTGGGACCAGTGCGGCATCGCGCCATCGACAGCTCTGAACTGCGCCTCACCACTGACCGGGAAGGCCGCCAAGTGGGCCAGCACAGGTCGCACATTGTGGCAGCAGTCAGCAGTGCATGGCTGATAGCTAGAGCAGCAGCGTCAGGGTCGCAGGGTCGGATCGTGTCAAGCCTCTCGCCCGGCCGGCCGCGTGCAGACGTCGGCCTGTCTGCTGTCTGGAGTGATCTGTCGGCGGTCAGTACGACCGATCAGGTCGGAGTTTTCTTATGGTTCGAGGGTCTATCTGTACGTACTTCTCGAGATCTCTCCAAATCTGCCCTCTATTAGACCGGGTTAGATCGGGAAGTCGGTGCTCTGAGCGACTCTGAGCGCCGGAGCCCCGTTTCCGCACTGCTGCGCGGCGCACGGTGCCTCCGGGGGGCCCCGCGCCGGCCCAGAGTAAAAAGGAACAGGTCCCCGCCCGTGCGATCTTTGTGCAGGGTTCTTTGTGGGTGTGGTCGGCGACTAGTCACAACCTACCGACCGGGGGTGGCCCCGTCTGACTGAACCCCACGTTTACGTTGTAGCGCGGCGAATTGGTTATTGGCATCATTGGCTTTGCACACTAGCGCGGCACTATTACACAGTCGCATGCAGACCCAAAAGATCCCTGTGCGGCGCAAGCTGCTCGAGCATGTGAGTGGCATTCGCTGCGTACTTACGTTTTGGATCACCTGCGGCCATCTCACGCAGTGGCCGCGGCCGTCTCGCGATCCATTTGGGGCCAAACTCCCCTGGTCGCCGCGAGTCCTGCGCCTCCCGTAAACGTGACCAGGCCCTGAGCTCTGCATATAGGTTCTACTTGGCCGTGGATATGTCCCTGTTCAGGGTTTTATCATCCTTTCGGGGTTCATCACAATGTATGCGTATCGCGAGAAGCTGTACACTGACCGCGCGAGCATCCTGCGCTTCTACTGCCTGCGATTTGGGGCAATCGTGGCCTCGTATTACCTCTTTTACGTGCTGAATGCCCTCTACTACAGCGTCGCGAGGTGGGAGCGCCATGACGAGTTTCTCGCCGGAGGTGCCATCACGTCGCTTTTCTTGGTGCAAGCCTTCGCACCAGGTTCTGACTGGTTCCCCAACGGGCCGGGGTGGACCTTATCGTGCATGTCGTTCTCCTGGTGGCTGTTCCCTCTTACACACTCACTACTGCGACACACACGCTCCGCTGCCGACGGCATCACACTCCGCATGCTCGGTGCACTTGCAGCTTCACTCTGCCTCATGCATGGGCCGATTGTGTCGATGGCGATGGTTGATCTTGGCAAGCAGACTGGGTGTCTCATCGTTGGGGACGTAGACAAATGCAACGCGGGGGAGGACCAGCGGTGGTCCAACTGGTATATTCTTTACAGATTTCCCCTGGCGTTGAAATATATGCTAAGCACCTTCCCCACACATGGCGAGAAGCACACGCATCTGTGTTGCAAATAGGCGCGCGCTCCAGATTTCTTCTTTGGCATGGTGGTGGCTGAGATGCTATGTGCTTGCCGATGCGGAGAGGCCTGGCAGCATGAGACCCGCTGGGGTCGTATCGGGCGCTACTTTTGGGGGGCCGTAGCTGATTTTACCGCCGCTGCGTTCTTCGTGCTCAACTTCTTTTGGTTTGGCAGAGACGGGTGGAAGCCAACTGGGTATGGCAGGGTGGTCGCTTACGAACCGTTGTGGCTCACCCTAATGGGTCCGCTCTATGGAACCTTCCTATTTGCCTCTTCGTGTGGAACAGGTGGCGTCTTTGCAAAACTTTGTCGGCACCCCGTATTGACCAACTTAGGGGACCTCGGTTTCCAAGTGTATATGTGTCATTACTTGGTCATGAATTTGCTAATTGACTTTGAGGACGCATGGGCCCAAGGAATTGGAACGGAGCAGCCGCTAAAGGGGGGTGGTCTCTCTACTCAGGGCATGCTGCTCGCTGCATTTCCACTGATATACGTCATCTCGGGGCTCCTCAACCAATATGTGGATTACCCCTTCCGCATGTGGCTAAAGAAAACAGTGGATAACTGCCTCCCAGTCAAGCAGGTAGTGCCCAAGGACGACACCGCTGCTCCTGCACTGGAAAGAATCAGCCGCAGAACGAGCGGCTATCTGCCGGAGGCCGACATTCCATTGCAAGACGACGATGAGGATGGAGACGGTTCCATGGTACTCCGCATTGTCTAGACAATAGTCCACACTCTCGGCCCGCTGCTAACACCTGATGCTCCCATAGGTGCGAACAATCTTGGGCTTGCAGGCGGATAGCAGGACTCATTCTTACTTTGTCCCACACGGCGGGGGTGAGGCGGCCAACATCAGCTAAGTAGAGGAGCTCCCCCCAAAGGTCGACCACGTCTCCTTCATGCCCATTATTGCTTTTTTTGATAATTTCACTGATGGCTGGGTGTGCGGTTGCCGACTGCACTCCAAGTGCTCCAAGTGATGATGAAGATTTATTGGAACCGCGATGAGATTTCTTATTCACTGCCAACAATATACCTAACAAACATTCACTGTGCGAGGGAGAAGATTTTTTTAATTCTTATTCACACGGGGCCGAGGGATGCGGGGTTTGCCTCTACTCCACGAACCGGGGAGGAGGCAGGGCGCAGATCGAGCTCACGACGCTTTGACGACTGCCCAGCGCCGTCGCCGTGCACGTCGCCCGCCCATGCCGAGGCGGCGGCCTCGACAGCGCTGGACGCGACCCGCTTCCAGCCGCCGACGCACCTGCGAGGCGGCGGCCGTTACACAATCTTGATTTTGGTCATTTGCGCCATTTGGTACCTCTCGGTGCCTTCCAGAATCAGCTGCGACCCCGCCGAGTGGACGCGCATATACGTGTAATCTACTGTACGCGCATATACGTGTATACACGTAATCACCCGTGCGGTAGTCAGTCGCGACCGGCGGCGCGGCTGCCGCGAGGCGGGAGACGGCAGGGAGCGTGTGAGGACAGTCACACGGGTCTCAGTGCACAGCTCAGCACGTGCTCGTTACACGCCGACTCAAAAGAGACCGAGGCTCTGCAGCGCGCCCGGAGCCAGCACGTCCCCGAAGAAGGTGAAGAAGAGCGGCGTCTGGTCCACCACGGGCGTGCCGTAGAGCGCCTCCTGGAAGGCGTAGCCCGTGATCGCGAGCATGGCGAGTCTCCCGTTCTTGAGCTCGGCCGTCTCCATCTCCTTGCGGTGGTACTCGGCGAGCCGGAGCGCGTACCCGGGGTCGTTGTCCGCGTACATCTTGTCCATCACGCCCATGTTCGCGCCGAACCAGTTGTACAGCCCGAGAGGGTCAAAGCCGCAGTCGCCAGGCACGTACGACTTCATCACCACCTGGCCGTCCGAGCGCATCGTCTTGCCGGTCGCGGTCAGGCCGTGCACCTGGTCGAGCGTTCTGCACTCGATCGCGGAGGTGCCGATCGCCACCAGGAGCAGGAACGGCCAGACCTCGCCCAGGCCTCCGTTCAACACCGAGAGCGAGCGGCCCTGCGTCACCTCGAGCGCAAAAGGCATGCCGAGCAGGTTGGAGAAGGCTCCGTGCCACAGCTCCGCCAGCGGCCAGCCCGCCGCCGCCAGCATCGCCAGCCGCGCGTGCTTGATCTCCGCCTCCCGCATCCACGCCAAGCTCCGCTTTGTGCTGCTCGTGCTCGGGCCGAGCGTGATGGTGTTGGGCTTGCACGCGGAGGTGGCGGTGGAGAAGGGGAGCCCGGTCTCGGGGTTGAGCCAGACGTTGATCTTGATGCCCTCGCGGTACTTCTCCGCAAATTTGAGCGGATCAAAGCCGGCATCGGCCGCGAGGGTGCCGTCGAGGTAGTCCGGTCGCGGCAGCCACGGGATGGGAGCCTCGAGCTTGCCCGCCTGCTGCATGGTCGCTGGCGCCGCCCGCGCGGCGAGGGCGGAGTGGCGAAGCAGGCTCGAAGCGACCATGGGGATCGACAAGCGTGGATCGACAAGCCTGGGATCGACAAGCGTGCCGGGTCGAGGCTTAAGGGATGCAGCAGAAATTTGTGGGAAAGTTCGCTTGCAATGAAGAATGGGTCGATTGTCCTCGCCCCCTCATGCACACACACACACACACATGCATGCACAGACACACAGCCCCTTCCCCTTCCCTCTCAAGACCGCAAGGGCGAGGACACGCGTAGGCCGCACCTCTAGCGAAGCCCAAGTTTATTTTTTATTCTTGATTTTATTAGCACCCGCCATAAAAACGGTATGAACCTCAGCTGGCCCAATCGTGCGTGCGACTGCGTGACCACGAAGTGGTGCTGACACGTGATCTGAACCGAACGGCGTACGGTCCTACGGACCCGCGGGCCCCGGACCCGCCGTGTTTTTCAGAATGTTCACCCGCTCTGACACCCACGACACGCGACGAAAGTGTCAGTGACGTGACGTAAGAACTAAGAAGGCACGCTCGACGCGTTCCTGCTGAGCTTCCACGCGGTGGAGCAGTCGCACGTGACTGTGCACAGCAAGTAGCGCGAGCCGCGTGCCGCGCCTGCACCTCCACTTCCTGCTCTCGACCTCAGCGGCGCAGGCGTGCTGAACCGAGACGAGTACACGTCGCAACTCAAGGCGGCCATCTACGGCGCGTCTCGCGGGCAGCACCCCGGGCGACAAGTGTTAGCGGGTGCATGGACGCGCCACGGACCACTCTACGTCCCCCGACTTTCTCCAGTATTTCTAGGCCCTTGGGGGCCCTACCACTCAGCGCAGTCGGAGAAGCCGGTGAACGAATCTCTCTCTCTCTCTCAGTGTATTTAGCTCTTACGTACATTCCCGGAGGAGCACTGCTGATTTTCGAGCACACGCCACGTGTAAGTTTCTTTTTTGCCGTCGCGCGCTCTGCGCACTGCGGCCGGAGAGAGCGCGGAGAGGCCGGGCTGCTCGGCGTGAGGCGGGCAGGATATGGCGGGATACGGCAGGATATGGCAGGATATGGTGGGATACGGTCAGATATGGAGAGATACATCAAGATACCGCAAAAGAACCGTCCACACCAGGGCTGCCCACACAGTTCCCCACAATGATTTGACAGATACCGGTGGACCGGTGCTTGCGGCCGCCGCCCCCACACCGTGCCAATGCACCGCCCTTCGCTTCCGAAGCAAGAGAGTGCACACCGGCGACACCGGTCACCGCGTTGCGCTCTGCGTCACACTAGCACTGCGCTCCGGGATGGCACTCGGAATCGCAGCACGTGCACGGTGCAGCCGCACGCCGTGGTGAGCCCAGCCAGCAGCAGCGCGAAGAGCAGCAGCGCGAGCACCCAATTCTCACGGCCCACCCGCGGGGTGGGCGCTGAGGGCCGCCACAGGTGCGTCAAGACGTCCTGCATCAGTGGGATGGCGCCGTACGCGAGCCACGGCGGCGCACGACTGCGAGCCTCCGGAGGTGGGAGGTACGCCGGCTCGAGGAAGTGAACCCACTCCTGCTTGCCAAATCCGGCGGGGAGCACGCTGACGTTTGGGTGTGTCTCGAGAAGCACGTGGACGTGCTGGTTAGAGCACTCAAAGCTCGTCGCGAGAGTCGCTGCGTCCGCGCGATCGATGTCCGCCCAGAGAGGCGGGTGGGAGTTGGAGTTGATCCGAGCGCCGGGGGGTGGCTCGTGCACGCGGGATGCGTCGCACGCGTCGGCCGGCGGATCAGTGCCATGAGCGCTCCGGTGCATCACGCGGCACTCAATCTCGCGGAGAGTCGCGAGCTCGTGCCTCGAGTAGAGCGGTAGGGGCACTACGCTCAGGCGCCCAGTGGCTTCCAGCCACGCGTCGAGCTGCGCGCCATAGCGTCCCATTGCGTACAGGGCGCCGCTGAACGTCCTTGCACGGACGTCGCGATGCACACGGTCACGAAAGGAGCGCCACGGCCACCCGATGTGCCTCGTCATGGGCGTCTGCTGCTCTGCGGGTACCAGCGGGAAAATAAACGCGCCCAGCATGACGCCACGGAAATGGTACAGCGCGCTTTGGGCTCGCCGGATTGGCTCGCAAAGCACGACCACAAAGCTCGTTCTCGCCAGCCGTGCGGGACCATAGGCCTGTGCAAGCCTTGCGGCCGCGCCTGCAGAGGACAGGTAGTTGGGCGTGGCGTCCAGCGTCAGCTGCGCCTCCGAGCAGCGTGGAAACGACGTCGCATAGTACCTCAGCCCGCGCCTCCAGCGCTCTGGGACGTCAAAGAAGTGGTGCTCCTTGGCACTCGAGAACCAGAGATGATCTTCCACATCGCGAAGTCGCTCCTGTTCATAGCTGCGCAACCAACCCTAGCCGAGCTCCATTTTCAGCTTGCTTTTCCGTATTCCGAGCTCCAAGTGCTCCGAGCTTGTTCACCTCGGTCCTCGCGTTTTCCGTTTATTACCATTCTGGCATCGGACCCGAGCCCAACGCCCGGGGGTGATGGTCGATTCTAGCGAGCGATGAGCCTGCATGCACCGCTTATGACCGCAGCGATATGTTCACACCTGAGCGGAGGCCCTTTGATTCGCGAGACTCTGGCAAAAGAGAAAAGTGCGTTTGGCAACGTGCTTTTGTCCGGGTATAAGCCTTCAGCTGCGTGTGTATCGCGCGCCTTGCGGGGGGGGGGCGCGGAAAAGAGGAACCTCTCAGCGCCATCGCCACGGTGCTGCAAGCAGCGCCGGGCGACGACGACTTACCGCCTCCCGGTCCCCCTCGGCACACCTCCGCTGCTTAATGTTTGACGACTCGAACCCGTGAAGCTTCCCCGTGCGCGGGACCCCGCACACGGGTCCGCCTGCCAGCCACGTACCACGCAAGCGTGGTCCGCGCGCATGGCATACAGGCGTTCGCCAGACAGCGCAGAGGCTAGGCGACCGGGGGAGGACTAGCTCAAGGGCAACACAGCGTCACCAGCCGTTGGCGCGCGGAACGAGTCTGCGGCCCCCGGTTGGGACGAGTGCGCGACGCGGACAGCTGGAGAGAGATTTTTAGCAATACCAAACAATGCTCCAGGCCCCAAATGACGTGTGAGTGTTAGAGTTGTTTTGTGTTTGTCAGCTGGTGCCAGAACGATAAAAACGACAAAACGAGATAACGTAAGTTGAAACCGGGTCGGAGCGCAGCGGAGTGGGTGGGCCCCGAGTGAGTTTGAAAGGGCGACGGACGCTTGCGTCCTAGCCTCCAACAACGCCTCCCCGGCGCAGAGGGCCCCCCGGAGGGATGCTCAACCGCTCCACGCCACGCCTTGCGGCGGTCCTATTTCGAGCTGCACTGGAATCCGTCGCCTGCGTTTTCTTGCTCGCAGCGAGCTCCCTTCTACAAGCCGCGATGACTGGCCGGTCTGTGATCTGCCTCCTGGCGCTGGTTCCTGCTGCGTTGGCGGTACAATTTCAGCCAGTCCAGCCGGACGTGGCCCCACGCGGCAGCGCGCACATGTCGGGCGCCAAGGACGCCAAGTTCTCCGCCGCTGCCCGAGCCGCTGCCCGTGCGGAGCGGGCCGCGCAGTTTGGTGGCGGGCCGCCGATCCCGCTTCCACCACCCGGCACGCCAGGCTTCGGCGGTCCTGTGGGACCTGCCGGGTCGCCCGGCTTTGGGGGTCCTATGGGGCCCGCCGGCCAAGGACCCATCCCGGGCGCTCCAGGCTTTGGCGGTCCAATGGGGCCGGCCGGCCAAGGACAGGGCGGTCCTGCCGCGCCGCCGCAGAGCACGCCAGTCGAGGACGCATCCCCGCCAAAGCCGAGCACGCCCAAGGAGGCCAGGGAGCGCCTGGGCACCATGGGCGCCCGACTGGTGATGCCGCCTCCGCGCGGCGCGGCGCGGCGCGCTGACACGTCGTGGGAGGCGCTGGCGGGCGCAGAGGAGACGCGTATGCAGGTGGAGGAGGCGCTGCTGCTGCCCCTCAAGCACCCAAAGGCCTTCGCGGCGGTACGCGAGGGCACGCGCGCGTTCGGCTCGGACCGCGCCGCGGCACTGCTCTTTTACGGCCCGCCCGGCACCGGCAAGACGACGGCGGCGAAAATCGCGGCTGCAGAGGCGGGGCTTCCGCTCGTGTACGCGCCGCTCGAGGCGCTGATGAGCAAGTGGTACGGCAAGGTGGAGCAGAGGCTCCGGGCGCGTTGGCGAGCAGTGTGGAACCTTGCCTGAATCTTCTGCGAACCTTCCCGCAGGCGGAGCAGCAGCTCGCCGCGCTCTTCGACGACTGCGCGACGCTCGGCCGCTGCATCCTCTTCCTCGATGAGCTGGACGCGCTCGCCGGCTCGCGATCGCGCGAGATCAACGAGGCGTCGCGCCGCATGCTCTCCGTGCTGCTGCGGCGGCTTGATGGCATGGATGCGCAGGCGGACACTTCCTACTTCCTAGACACTTTCTAGACACTTCCTCATTGACACCGGCTCGATGGGATGGACGCGCAGGCGGACACGACGCTGATCGCCGCGACGAACCGCCGCACGGACCTCGACTCGGCCCTCCTCTCGCGCTTCGACGTGCGCATCCACTTCGCTGCGCCCGAGGCGCCCGGCCGGTGCGAGATCTTCGGGCTGTACGCAAAGCACTTGCCCGCAGAGCAGCGCTTCCGGCTGGGCGACGCGGCGCGCGGGCTGAGCGGGCGCGACATCCTCGACGTGTGCAGGCAGGCGGAGCGGCGGTGGATGTGCAGCTTGCTGCGCGACGAGCTCGACGAGCCGCCGCTGCCGCTGCCGCTGCCGCCGTATGAAGAGTACGAGGCGGCGCTGCACCGCCGTCTAGAGACGAGCAGCGAGCGGGAGGACGACGCGCCGCCTCCCGTGCCGCCCCCAAAGCTGTCGCCGCATGCGGCCGCAGCAGCCCGCGCGAGGGAGGCGCACGGCCGATCCGGGTCGAGCCACCTCTGGGCAAACAGTGTGGCGCCTGACCGCCGCTGAGAGTGCGCAACTCGCGCAGTGTCCGAGACAGCTCGACCCTCTCACCTCTCTCCCTCCATTCGGCGTACCGTTTCAGTGGCCGGTTTCTCTGTGTTGCCTGACTCACTATAGTCTATACGGCCTTAACATCTATCTATCATCTTGCTGTGTGTGGCTCTCTGTTGCTCGTTCTCTTACTCTGAGTCAGTCTAAAGCCGAAAAAATCTGAAGCTCTCTCGTTGTCCCCCGGCTAGTCGCCGACCACACCCACACAAAGAACCCTGCACAAAGACCGCAGGGCGGGGACCTGTTCCTTTTTACCCATCTCCTAGAGTAGAGGTGTCCGTTTTATTTATTTATTTACAATTGTTCTGTTAAAGGTAGAGACGAGGGAGGGAGCAGGATGTTGCTGAGATCAGCAGGAGGATGTACGACGAGATTAGGAGCAGCAGGGACCCGAGGGACCATGTGGAAGACGGCTAGTGCTAGTCCCCCATCGGGAGGACGACCCCGGCTAGTCGCCGACCAGCGACCACACCCACAAAGAACCCTGCACAAAGACCGCAGGGCGGGGACCTGTTCCTTTTTACCCATCTCCTAGTAGAGGTGTCCGTTTTATTTATTTATTTATTGTTAAAGGTAGAGCCGCGCTCTTTTGTCTTTCCCCGTATCACGTATCACTTCGCCGCGCACTACGGTTTGCGAAATTCCGTTGCGCGGCGAAGCCAACGTCCGAAGGGTGCCTCCACGTACTCTGTGTACACTCCTGCAGAAATCCAAAGCACGAGGATGTACAGGACAAAGGTTTCCGCGGCGGCGGCGGCGCCGCCGGCGGCCGCTGCGGCTCAGCAGCAGCGATCCCTCGCGCGGGATCGCCCTCGGCGCCGCAGCTAAGGCCTGGGGAGAGGGCGTGAGGGCGTCTGGGGTGGGTGGGGGCCCTTTGCCCATCGGGTAGCTGCGCGCTAGAGGAGCGGCGGTCCGCCTAGGGGGCTCAGGGCGGCCTGCCGTACGGTGCCCCTAATGTGAAACACCACCGGGGGAGGCCAACTTTGAGTGGTTGTGCCGAGTACTGTTTAAGGGTTGTGGGGCTGCTGTGGCCGGTTTTGGGCGTCCCTGGGGCACCTCTGGAAGGGTCTGGCCCGTTGGTTCGGGGGGCGTCGCGTCTAGGGGGTGTATTCACACCTCGAAAATCGTTTCACAGAAGGTACCGCACCCCAAACTACTTTCACCCTCCCCGTATTCCCGGACGAGCCGTGCACTGCCCACGCTTGGAGCGGTGGCTCCTCAAAGGGGGAGGCCCCAATCTGGTCCACAGCCGGCAAGGTTCAGCAGTGGGCGTACGGTGGCTTCTCGGACCCGGGCTCATCGAGCAACGGGACAGGCCTCGGAGGCATTCCGTCGTTCGCTGCTTATGATGCCGTCCTCGAGTGGGTGACTAACGCCTATCCGACGGTTAGAGCCGTAGTTGCGTCTGGATATTCTGCCGGGGGCCAAATGATACAACGCTGGTCGGTGCTCTCTGCCGAAGGCGCGTATGGCGTCACCCGGCTCGGCGTGCCGCTTCGAATCGTCGTCGGTGCTCCCTCGTCTGTGCTCTATCTCGACTCGACGCGACCAGCGCAAAGCTGCAGCCCAGAGAAGAACACTGGGCCGCATCACGTGTGCACATCCTTCTCTGTTCCGAAAGAGAACTGCAACGGGTACGATGAGTACGGCCACGGGTTGGGAAACATACAAGGAAGTTGGGCAAGTGCGAAAGGATCGGTCACTTCCGGCGCCACCTATTCTCATCGCTGTCATCGGCAGGCGAGTGGCAAAGCGCTCTGCTCGACCGCTTTGCGACCAAGAACATTCGCTATTTCGGCGAACTCGACACAGTCTCGTGCATAGTTGGCGCCTGCGACGGGTCGTGCGCAACCATGCTAACACGTAACAGGGTCCAATCGCTTGCAGCGGCTGCAAAACTTTGTAAGCTATCTGCAGCAGGTGTTTGGGCCCGGCAAGCCTCAGCATCTTTCCCTGATCCCTGAGACGGTGCATGTCGGAGGCGAATTGCCCATGATGCAGATGGAGCTCCCGGAGTGGGGTTGCGTGGAGTAATTCCCTTCAAGTATCTTGGTACTGCAAGGAGTCGGCGACCAAGCTCAGCCACTATCCCGTCTGCGACAAAAGCTGCGAGGGAGGCAGCGCGATCTGCTGCTCGTCTCCTGCACGCTCCTCGGAGCACGAGACGGGCAGCCGCTGCCTCGTTGGGGATGGATATCAGGTCGACGACGCGTTGTGTGGGGAACCCCCGGCGCTTTGCGAGATAGACAGAGGACTGTATGACGGGTAGTGGCGAAGAGAAGTGTTATTGCGTTGTGGCCTTGCGGCTAAGAAAGAAAGAAGACAGGCCAAGGCAGATGGCTCGCGAACTTCGATTTCTTGCCCGGCTCCAAGCAAGGAGGGCGAAAGAGCGGGCGCGTCGCCAATGGCGCCGCTTTCGCCGCTCGCGGGCTTGGCTCGCCGCTCGCGCTGCTGCCGGATCCTGCTCCGCTCCCTCTCTCTCGCCCTCATCACCACCTTTGTCCTCGCGCTCGTCATCTGCAAGGCCGTCTACGACAATGACACTGACGCTTTGCCCGACCAGGGCTTGCAACCCATCTCGACGTACCTGATGGGGCAGTGGCCAGGCCAGACTGCGAACCTCGCCATCTCTCGCACGGGCTTCGCGCTCGTCGTTGCCCAGGCCCTGGTGCTCGGCGTCTTTCGCCTGGCGCTCCTGCTCCAGGTGCCGCACATCAAGTCCACGCGCATCTACAGCATGCTCGTGCTGCTGAGCGCGCTCTCGGGTGCGGGCGCGCTTGGTACCTTGCTCGGCGTCGCCATTGTCACGATCGAGGACAACTCGTCGCTGCATGACGGCTTTGCGTGCGCCACCTACGTCATGCTGCCGCTGGCGCAGGTGCTGGAGCTGTCGGTCTTTGTCCTCTGTGTGCCTGTTCATCATGAGTGGCGGAGGAGGGCAATCGTGTGCGCCGTGTGGGCCGCAGTCGCCGTGACGGCGACGATTGCGTTGATGAGCGCCTACGTTGCCGAGTGGCGTGCGGGCACGTTGAGCGACGACAAGGCGGCGCTACAGTGGAGTGGCGCAATCTTGGGCATCTCGTACTACCTCATCGACCCGCTCGCGTACGTCTCCATACTCGTAAATGCGGCGGACCTGTCGGAGCGACCAGTACGTGCCACCGCAGATCGCGAGGCGGCGCCATCGCCCGACTCTGCTGCGGTGCCCCTCTGGCGGTTGGCGTGCCGGCACCGTGGTCGATGACCCTAGTGCCTTTGGATATCTCTCCAAGTTACGTCCTGTGCGAGCGCGTACTCGAGTACTGATCTCAGACGCGCGAGGGGTGTCCGGGTAGGGGCGTCGGCGCCGGCGTGCAGCCGGTTCTTGTCCCTGGTGTACCTGTCTTATTGCCGCCAGTGTGCGCAGCTGTAATTGTGTACGAACCTGCAACAACGACCTGAGGTGAAGAGCAGTATTTTTGACCACTCCGGGGCGGGAGAAGGACAGGGTCCCCACCTGCACGAGCAGGATCTTGGAAGGATTTCTCGTTTTCTTGGCGCAGGGCATCGGGGGCGTTTTTCTCCCTTCGCCGAGACGAAGAAGTCGGCGCGGAGCGCCGGACGCGAGCATGAGCGAGGATACCGACGACGCCGCCCGCGTCCTGGCCGAGAAGGTGGCGGCGGAGAGCGCTACCTTCGCGCGCTCGTCGCGGGCGTTTGCCGCGCGGCCAGCTACAGAGGATGAGGCCGCCGAGGACGAGGCAGCTGAACAGGCGGTGGCAGAGGCGGCGGCTTCCAGCAGGACGTCCGACGCGTCCGAGGTGGCGGCGGAGGAGCTCGCGCTCCTTCGTCTCAAGGATCTGCTCGTGCTGCCCAAGGCCTCGTCCGACGACGGCCTGCCATGGCGCGAAGGCGGCTGCTGGCCGCTCGATGAGGCGCAGCGACAACTGCTGGCATTCGAGGCGCTGCTCCTGCTGCTTCCCACGACCGACCCGGAGCCCGACTTGGCGCCGCCGGGGCCGCCGGAGCCGCCACCGGGACCGGCGCCGGTGCCGCCGCCGCCCGAGGAGGTGGCGACGCTTGGCGCGGAGAAGAGGGCGCTCGCGGCGGATGCGGGAGAGGGCGCAGAGGAGCCGCTCCCGCCCGAGCTGGACCTGGACCCGCAGAGCTTCGACATGCTCGCCGAGGAGCTCTCCCGCAACCTCTCCTCCGCCCTCTACCGCCCCGACGAGGCGCCGGCCGACGTGGACGCGCAGCCGGCGCTTGCGCGCGGCGCCTCGCTCGGCGCGCAGATGTCGGGCGCGTCGGAGGGCGACGAGGGCGGGTCGGAGCTAGGGCGCTGGATCAGCACGCGGGTGCTGGCGAGCCAGTGGGTGGGGAGGCTCCTCGCCGACGACTCGTCCCGCCCGCAGGGGGCGTCGGACGGGCCGAGCCGCGACGGCGGCGCGCTGTTTGCTCCTCGGCGGGGTAGCGGCGCGGGCGCGGCGGCGGGGCAGCGCGGCGGCGGCGCGGGCACGGCGCGCGTCGAGCAGGCCGCCGTGCGTGAGATGCGGGCGCGCTTCGGCGTGGCGGGCGAGACGTCGGCGCGGCTGTCGCGTCTGCTGCGGCTGCCCGTGCCTCCGCCCGGCTGGGACGTTTGGTCGGAGCCGGGGCTCGGGGATGACATGGTCGGGGGCCGCGCCGTCGCGTCGCTGTTCCGCGACCTGCAGGTGTACGTGCCGTACCTTAATTAAGTAGTGGAGTAGGCAATTAAGTGACGAACTACCTGCAGGTGTACGTGCCGTACCGGCTGCTGCTGCTGCAGTCCCTCTCGCGCGAGCACTTCCCCTCCTCCTCAGAGTGGCGCGCCCGTGGAGAGAGCGGCAGCTGAACCGTCCTACGAACCCTCGCCCGACCCTTCCCAAAGCCTTCCCCTAGGCGCGCGTTTGGCGAGCGGCAGCTGGCCGCCTTTGGCGCCGGCTTGCTCGCCGCCGTGGCGAGCGCGCCAGCCGACACGAGCTGGCCGGTTGCCGTCGATGTCGACCAGCGGCGCGAGTTGCGGCGGGAGGAGGTCGAGGCGTTGCTGCAGGCCATCAACACACACGCACGCACGCACGCACGCACGCACACACGCACACACACACACACGCGCACGCACACGCACGCACACACGCACGCACACACGCACACACGCACACACGCACACGCACACACACGCACGCACACACACACTGCTCGCCCACGCGCACTGGGCCTCGCACCTTTAATGCCGTGCGGGGCTCCTGTCGTTAGACGTGGAGACGCGAGGGTTGCCTGGCCCTTGCCCCACCACCTCGTGTGTGTGGAGAAGTTTGCCTGGCCTTACCTCCCCTTAGGCCATCAGCCTCGACGAGGTGCTCCCCAACTTGGGCAGCGCCGCCGAGGGGGCGGCCGCCGCGCTGCAGCTGGCACTCCGCCGGCTCAACACCCTGGCGTGGAACGTGTACAGCCGCCTCGGCACCGTGTGGCAAGACGTGCCCTCGCCCGAGGCGACGCTGCCCTTCATGTACCCGGCGTCGGTCGGCCTGTACCAGCCGCTGGTGGACAGCCTCTTTGAGGGCGGCGAGGGCGGCGACGGGCGGCCGGTGGAGGCGGAGGTGGCGCGGCTGCTCGAGAGCGGCGCGCTCGCGGCCGCGAGGGCGACGCTCGGCATCTCGCTGCACCAGCACGAGCTGTGCGTGCTGCAGCGCGCCTTTCAGGGCTGGCTGGCGGCGGCGCAGCTGCCGGACGAAACGCCGCTCAAGGAGGCGCTGGCGCGGCGCGCGAGCGACGCGGCGTCCGCGCTGCGCCGCGAGCTGCGCCGGCTCCACACTTCGCGCGAGGTGTGGCGGCCGCACGACCGGCGCGACCACGTCGAGGGCCTCCCTTCCATCCTGCGCTTCCTCCACTCGCTCCTCCTCGACTACCACACGGTCTTCGCCGCCGACGGGCCGCTGCAGCTGTCGGCGGCGGCGTTCGCCGACACGGCGGGCGCCTACTTCACGCTCGTCGCCTTGGCGCACGAGCACGCGGACGCGGCGGGCATCGACGCGCAGCTCTACCTCCTCTCCGCCGAGGAGCTGTCGCTCAAGCGTGCCGACGAGGCGGCCGCCGCAGCGTCGGGGGAGGCCGAGCCCGCGCCCGCCGAGGAGGAGGGCGAGGCGAGCCCGGAGGCGCTGTGGGAGAAGCTGCTCGCGACCGAGGCGCGGCTCGAGGGCATTAATTCACTGCTAGTTCCTTCAATGACTTAATATTTAGTTCGAAGCTGCTTGCGACCGAGGCGCGGCTCGAGGGCGGGCACGACGCGCTGCAGGAGCTCCTCGCGCGCGGTCCGTGCCAGGCGCGCGCGAGCCTCGGTAGTGGGCGAAGTAGTTGAGGAAGTCAGTCACTCATTTGAGTCCCGTGTCAGGCGCGCGCCGACCCGGTGGTGCGGGACGTGCTTGGCCTGCCGCCGCTCTCGGGCTCGCCGCGCCTCGCGCGCGCGGGCTCCGCCTCCTCCATCTCCTCCATCTCCTCGGCGGAGGCGGAGGCGGCGGGGAGGGCGGTCGGCGCGGAGCCCGCCGCAAGCGACGCGGCCGCGGCGAGCGGCGGGGGCGCGGCCGGCAGCGTGCAGGAGCTGGCCGACCAGGCGGACGCTCTCGCGCTCATCAAGGCTGGCCACTCCTCCAACTCGGAGCACGACCCGCGACGGGCGCTCGCGTGCTTCGAGGCGGCGTACACGCTCTCGCCGCAGGTGCCCACCCTGATCTCTGCCGCAAACATGCAGCTCAAGAACTCGCGCTGCGGCGCCGCGATCGCAATGTACCGGCACGTGCTCGACGACTCCGCGCACGCCGACGGCGACCTCAACCCGCGCCACCGCGCCATCGCGCAGCGCAAGCTGCGCGAGGCGGAGGACCTCGCGAGTGCCCTCCGCCGCACCGCCGCGAAGCTCTCCTCGCGGCACGACGAAGCGCTCGCCAAGCGTACCCAGCGCGAGGCTGCCGCCGCCGCCGCCGCCCGCGAGGCCGAGGAGGCCGCGGCCCGGGCCGCCGAGGCGGCGGCGGCGGCGGAGGCGGAGCGGAAGGGCAAGGGGCTCCCGCCGCCGCTCCCGACTGCCGAGGAGCTCTCCGTCCTCCTCGCCGAGCAGGCGCGCTCGCTGCTGCGCACGTCGGCGGCGAGGCGGTGGGAGTGTCGGCTGCAGAAGCTCGAGCTGCACGCGGCGCTGCACGACCTGCGGCCTGCGCAGCTCGTCGAGCTGACCGAGCTGCTCTACCAGGACGCGGTGCTCGAGGCGACCGTCTTTGCGCCCGCCTTTGCGCCGTACGCGAGCGCAGACTCGCTCGACTCCGTCCTCCGGCTGTGGTCCGGCCGCTGGCGCGCCGTCTCGTCCTCGGCGATACGGAGCCCCTGCAGGACGCGGCGCTGTGAACGGCGTCTCTTCACACCTCGAGCTGTGAACAGGCGATGGAGCACTTGCAGGACGCGGCGCTGTCCGCATCGGACAAGATGGACGCGCTCGGCGAGTGGGCGCCGCTCTGGCCGCCGCTCGAGTCGCTCAACCGGCTCTACGTCGCGCGAGGCTTGCCCCGCCTCGCCGACGTGTACGGCATCGTCGAGCCTCTGATGGCGGAGTACACGGCCAACCTGACGACGCGGTTCGACGACGAGCTCGAGGCCGCCTGGCAGCGCGAGCGGTGGGAGGCGATGGGGCTCGCCGACGGGCACCGGCACGCCGCGGTTGTGTGGGACCTCTTCACCCTCTTCTCCTCGTCGCTCGACGTCTTCTTCGAGCCCGCGCGCCACGGCGGGCCGATGCTGGCCGAGTGGGTCGAGACGGTGGCGGCGCGCTGCTTCTTCATCCTCACGGCTGGAGGTGTGAGGAGACGCCGCCGCTCACACCCCCAGCTGTGAACAGGCGCGCTGCTTCTTCATCCTCAACAAGTTTGTTAACCGGATGCGGCAGGAGCTCGGCTCGGACGCCTCCCTCCTGCCGCCCAAGCCGTCGTACCCCGAGCTGCAGGACCTCGGCGGCCTCACCAAGGGCTTCGCCACCGGCATCAAGTCGCTCCTCGCCGAGCAGGGCCGCAAGAAGTCGGTGCTGCAGGCGGCAAACACCGTCGGCGCGCTGTGCGTGCGGCTGCACTCGCTCTCGTTTTGCATCGCGCAGCTCGACGCGCTCTCGGCCATGATTGACGACTCGTGGGCCGCGCTCGTCGCGCGGCGCGTGGCGGACGGCGCGTCGGCCGCCGAGGAGGAGCCCTCCCCCACGACCATCCTGCACGCGGGCGCGCCAGAGGCGGTGGCCGCGTCCTGCGCCGAGCTCTGCTGGTTCCTCGGCGCAAAGGTGGTCTACCAGGACCTGAAGGGGCCGCTCTTCGACGAGCTCTACTGCCGCGAGCGCGACGTCTCGGGCAAGGTGGACCCTCGCTCGCCCCTCAAGCCGACGCTCTCGTCGCCCTCCGCCGGCTCGGCCGACGGCACGCCGCTGCTCGTCGAGCTCCTCGAGGAGGTGCTCGGCAAGCTCGGCGAGGACCTGCTCTCCGACTCCGCGCCGCCCTCGCCCACGCGCGACGCCTCCCGGGCCCCCGCCTCCCCCGGCATCGCCGTCGCCATGTCGGGGCGCGAGCACGGCCGCTGGTCCTCCTCCGTCCTCGCCGAGGCGGCGGCGGAGGCGGGCGGCGGCGGAGGCGCGCAGCTCGAGGCGGACAACTCGGAGCTGCGCGATGCGGCCGTGCGGGGTGTGCTGGTCGCGGTGGTGCAGGCGCGCGAGCTGGCCTCGTCACGCACGCACACACGCACGCACACGCACAAACACGCACGCACGCACAAACACGCACACACACGCACGCACGCACGCACGCACGCACACGCACACGCACGCACAAACACGCACGCAGGTAGAGGTAGAGTCGCAGGAGGCCTAGGCGCGCCCGCGGACACTCACACCGAGGCGCGCGCCGCCTCACCGCACTGCGCTCGAGCGGATCGTCCTCGAGCTGTTCACAGCCAGAGGTGTGAAGAGACGCTGTTCACACCGCAGGCGCTCGAGCGGATCCTCCTCGACGGCGGGCCGAGACGCGTCTTTGTGCCGGGCGACGCGCCCTCCCTGCTCGAGGACGTGCAGCTCCTCCGCGAGTTCTTCGTCGCTCGCGACGCGGTGTGCCGATTTGCCCCGCCCCCCGCCCCCTCCCCCGCGCGCCCCCTCGGTCCGCCTCTCCCCCTCGGTCCGCCTCTCCCCCCTTTTGGTGCCGCACGGAGCACAGCCAGCGGGCGACGAGGGCACGGCCCGGCCACCGCGAGCGCGTCGACGCGCGGCCCCGCTCCTCCGTCTTGACGCGCCGTGCCTGCTCTGCGCCTCGTAGGAGGGGACGGTCCACGGCCTCGCGGAGGAGGAGGTCGACCTCGTGTCGGAGCGGCTGCTCGGGATCGTCCGGCTGATGCACCTCCCCACCGGCGAGCTCACCGCGCGCTTCGTCGACGAGGCGGAGCGGCTGCCCGACACGGACGAGCGCGACCCCTTCACGCGCGCCAACCTCGGCCGCGTTGTGCTGCACCGCGCGGCCGCCGACCCGGCCGCCAAGGCGTTTGTCGCCTCGCACCGCGCGTGGCTCCAACGCGTGCTGCAGCGGCAGGATGCCAAGCCCGAGTCGGTGCGCGAGCGCTGCTACAGTGGCAACATGTTGCTGCAGCGGTCAGGGAGCGGCGCCACTGTGGCGGCCGCCACCTCTTCCTCGCCCCAGCTCCAGGTCACGACGCCAGAGGCGGAGAGAACACCGTCCTCGGAAGTGACGCAGTCGTTTTGAAGAGTGTGTGTGGCGGGGGAGAGGATGTGGCCAGGTGAGAGGTGTGTGGGTGGGTGGGTGGGGGGGGGGTATGAACTTCGTGCAACACTTGGAGCACTTGGCGTCGCAGCGCGTCACCACCACGCCGTCGCCACCGTCGGGCAGAGCCAGCGACTGCCAGTACTCGTCCGACGCGTCGTCGAGGTAGAGAAAGACACGCTCGAAGCCGATGGCACGGTGGTAGGCGAGCTCGGCAGACGCAGGCGCACCGGCGCACATTGTCACCACGCCGAGACGTGCACTCAGGCGTGGCGCGTGGGCCTTTCGTGCAGCCGCTACGCCGCCGGTGCGAGCGGATGCGCCAGTCGCCTCGGCCGGCACGGCGAGAGGAGGTGGAGCAAGCATCGGGAGCTGAGCTTGCGGGCATCGCTGAGGCGGCCAGCGGCGAAGTGGCCATACATGGCGTTTTTCTTTTTCTTGTAGCCTTTTCCAAACACTTTTCTTCTCCCGACAGACCATGGCACACCTCACTCAACTCCACTGCCGCTGCCGCCTCTGCACCTGTTTCTCCAAGTTTTTGTGCAGAGTCCTGACGTTGGCGCGTGCCTCCTCAGCCGAGACCTCTGTAGTCGCTTGCAGCGCGTAGTGCGCCGTGCCGCTCATGCCTTTGGCGGCCACGATGAATCCGCAAAGCCTGTCGACGACCGTGCTGGCCACTGTGGCGCTAAAGACCTTCCCTCGCTCCTCCACGAGCCTCCTCAGGCGGCCTTCGGTCAGCGCGTACCGCTCCACCTCGCTCCGCACCTCGAGGCTCAGCTCCATTGAAGAGGCACCGGCCGCGAGGGAGGTCCATCCCTCTTCATGCTGGGGGCTGGGGCTGCCGCTGGGGCTGCCGCAGCTGTCAGCTTCGTAGTCCGGCCCTTGTGCGCGGCTAGCGTTCGGGCTGCTGGACCGGGCTGGCAAGGGGCTGCTGCAGCTGGGGAGCGAGGTATATCCTCCTGGCGATGCCTGTGGAGCTGCCGCGCACGGGGGGCCGACCGCTCGCTCCAAGTAGGCTTGACGCTCATCGGCCGTGTTCAAGCGATCCCAGTCGTAGAATGGAACGCTGATCACCCGCCAGCCAGCAGCCGCGAGGAGCCGCCGCTTGAGCATCGTTGTGCCGCTGGGCGCGCGCACACCTTGGCTGTCTGGCCGCAGGAAGTGAGACGGGCCGTCAACCTCGATCGCGATGCGTGAGGAGGGAAGCGCCAAGTCGAGCGAGTATCCGGTGCACGGCTCGAGATGCTCCTCCTCGAGGCCGGGCTGGATGGAGGCGAGGGAATCCGCGACGGAGCGTTGCAACTCGGAGATCTTCACTTGCGTGCCTTGGGCTTGCATGGCGTCACAGCAAAGCTGGCGCTGGGAGTCGGAGAGAAGATACTGCTGCGCTTCTGCACCGTGTTCCAGGAAGAGCCAGAGCTGCCACTGGTGCAGCTGGGCGCGGTTCTCGATGCCCCACCTCGCTGGGTCTTGCGCGAGAGAATCGCTGATCACGCGCGAGCAATCAGCAAAAAGCGAAGGGAGACACCGATTCGCCGCCGCATACGCCCACACCGTGTTGGACAAGTCCTGCGGCTTGAAGCCAGCCAGCCCTCCGCGCACCGCCGCCTCCGCCACCGCCGCGTACAGCGCGTCTGCAGCCACGCCCGCTGTCGCATACGCCCACACCGTGTTGGCCAACTCCTGCGGTTTGAAGCCAGCCAGCCCGCCGCGCACCGCCGCCTCCGCCACCGCCGCGAACAGCGGCTCTGCAGCCACGCCCGCTGTCGCATACGCCCACACCGTGTTGGCCAGGGCCTGAGGGTTGAAGCCAGCCAGCCCGCCGCGCACCGCCGCATCCGCCACCGCCGCGTACAGCGCGTCCGCAGCCACGCCCGCCGTCGCATACGCCCACACAGTGCTGGCCAGATTCTGAGGCGTAAAGCCAGCCAGCCCGCCGCGCACCGCCGCATCCGCCACCGCCGCGTACAGCGCGTCTGCAGCCACGCCCGCTGTCGCATACGCCCACACCGTCATGGCCAGGTCTTGCGGCTTGAAACCAGTCATCCCGCCGCGCACCGCCTCCTCCGTCACCGCCGCGTACAGCGCGTCTGCAGCCACGCCCGCTGTCGCATACGCCCACACTGTGTTGGCTAGGTCCCGGGGGTTGAAGCGATCTAGCCCGCCGCGAACCGCCGCCTTCGCCACCGCCGCGTAGAGCGGGCGCACCACACTCACTGGCTGCCGGCACTTTGCCACGCCGTTCGCGATGTTCGCCAGTGCTCGCGCATTGCACGACGAAACGAGAGCGATCGTGCGCCGCACCAGCCGCTCAAGCTGCTCCTCGTGCCGCTGCTCGGCTATGCGCTGCTTGCCCAGTTTGTTCCACATATTTCCTGCGTGGATGTGGTTCAAGCTCGCGCTGTGGGCAGCAAAGAGCCCGAGCAGCTCGTCGACGCCGCCAGCATTCGAGATGTAGGAGCTCAGTTGCTTGGCGTTGAGCTGACCAACGGCGGCAGAGCGGCCAAACGAGGGCGGCTCATTGCGCACTGCCGGGTTTGGCCGGCGTGAGGGCGACTGCGGCGGACCACCTGTCCTTCGCGGCGGTGGCGGCGGCGACGGACCGCCCGGAGGCGGCGGAGGCGCCCATCGAGGCGGCAGCGGCGGGCGGTTCCATGGTCTTTGCAGCAGCTCACGCTCGTTGCGCCCTCGCGGCTCGTCTCGCCATCGCGGCTCGTCGCGCCGGCATGGCTCGTTGCGCCGCCGCTCGTCGCGCCAGCGAGGCTCGCCGTTCCGCCACCTGCTCTGCCCGTACGACTCGTTATCGCGAGGCCTCTTGAAGTCGCGGCGCATTTTGCGATCGCCCGTTGTCAAGGCCTGACGTTCACGAGCTGGATGTTACAATCGGAATTCTCACTTTGGGACGGGTGGTGGTGGTCCTCGGGTGGTGTTGGGACTTGGGCTGTCAAACCGTCGATTTCTGCGATTTGTGCGAAGCGCGCGATTTCTGCGCGGAGCTCGCCGTGGCCCCGCGCGGCCGTACCTACTCGCGTTTTCGGCCCACCACCCTCGACCGAGCTCACCACCATCGCGTACGCACGTTTTATCGTGTGCGCGACGCGCTCGATCACCACCGCGGTGGCGACAAGAGCGCCTTTTCAACACGCTGCGATGGCGGTGTGCAGCACCAGCCGTCACGGCTTCCTGCGCCGCGTCGAGGCTCGCCGAGCGGGAACGTAGGTCGACTCGACACGGCACGGCCCCAAACATCCCACGTCGCGCTCGCGTTCTGCCAGCTCTCTCCCCGCAGTCGCTGCTGCTCACGCTCTCGCCGCGCGTCTCCTGTGCTGCACGGCCACACGTGCGCCGCCCGTCCGCCGCGCGGGAGCGAAGCGCTCTTTGGTGGCGCAGGGAAATGATTTGTCACGAGACGTTTGCCCGGCGCGCCGCTGACGTCGTGCATCTAGGCGGAACCTCAGACCGAGCTTATGTCTGTCTGGCGCCATTCTCTTCGCTCGGCGGCGCATCGCTCGGCGACACATTGCTCGGTGGCGAGCCAAAAGCCTGAGGGCCTACCGCTGGCCCAACCTCGTCAAGCAGCGGCTAGCGCTCGCCGACTTCAGAGCGCTGGTCGCCGGTGCGGCGACGGCCGGTGCGCACCTGCTGCCTGTCGGGCAACGGTGTGTATGCGGTGCAAGTTCCCGAGATTTGCCACGCGTATTTCTCGCACGCGCGGCTGTGCAACGTGCATCGCGTCTCGGCTCGCTCTACCAGCCCGAGCCCGTTCGCAACATAGTGAACGCGCGCATTAATCGAAGCGGGCGACGATGAGCTGACGCACGATTACGATGAGTCGGTGGGATGCAAGGCGCACGGCGACCGGTCGTCCTACCTCTGAACGTTTCCAGGGACGGGCGTTTCACGACACACAACGCGCCTGCAAATACGCCCGTCCGGCAGTTGAGGCAGTGGCTGTTTTTTCCGCCTCGGGCAGTGCGCACAGTATCGTAGTGGAGGCAAAAAATAACTGAAATCTAATGAGGAGCATCTTTAGTTTTCTCCTTCGCTTGAGAGCGCTTGCGCTGCGCGCTGCACGTCCACATAGAGATGAGATGCGCCGGCGTGTCGGCTCTGTGAGCGGTGACCGGTGTGTCGGCTGCGGCACCGCCGGCTGGTGTGTGAGGAGCGCTGATCGAGCTGCGAAATCTCACAGGCTGCTGACGCTCGGAAGCTGGGCACATATAAGCCACCGTGCGATGCGCACACGTCTCCGGCAGTCTTCTTGCCGGCGAGGCGAGGGTAGCCTTGCCATTTTGGTTTGACGGCCTGTCAGGGAAAGGCGGAGTATGTCTTTGGCAGAATCCCTTGGCTGCCGAGAGTCGATGGCACAGCAGCTCGTGTCGCCACCAAAGAGCGCTTCGCTCCCGCGCGGCGGACGGGCGGCGCACGTGTGGGCGTGCAGCACAGGAGACGCGCGGCGAGAGCGTGAGCAGCAGCGACTGCGGGGAGAGAGCTGGCAGAACGCGAGCGCGACGTGGGATGTTTGGGGCCGTGCCGTGTCGAGTCGACCTACGTTCCCGCTCGGCGAGCCTCAACGCGGCGCAGGAAGCCGTGACGGCTGGTGCTGCACACCGCCATCGCAGCGTGTTGAAAAGGCGCTCTTGTCGCCACCGCGGTGGTGATCGAGCGCGTCGCGCACACGATAAAACGTGCGTACGCGATGGTGGTGAGCTCGGTCGAGGGTGGTGGGCCGAAAACGCGAGTAGGTACGGCCGCGCGGGGCCACGGCGAGCTCCGCGCAGAAATCGCGCGCTTCGCACAAATCGCAGAAATCGACGGTTTGACAGCCCAAGTCCGAACACCACCCGAGGACCACCACCACCCGTGTCCCAAAGTGAGAATTCCGATTGTACGCAGTCGGATTTTCTTTTTCAGGTTGGGGAGGGCTCGAAGCCGCCGCGCATCGTGCGATCGATGTTCGCGACTTTCTTTTGCATGCGACAAACCAACTTTCTTTGGCGCGGCGCCAAGCAGCTCCTCTTGCGCGCGATTTGCGATGGTGGTCGCGCTGGAACAGGTTGCTGGCCCATCGAGCGACCCTCGCTTGCCTCCGCTCCTCAACTTCCTCACTGGGGTGCTCGGGCCTATGGGTCCGCCATTCTGGCCCGCCGCTGTCAACGTGCAGCCTAACGCGCCTCCGATGCCACCGTCCGCCGCTGCCAGAACATCCAGAGGGCAGTTGGCGGCGAGAGCTGAAGATGTTGCTCCGGCAGCCTCATCGCTGGCGCTCCACCACGGCGACCCGTCGCTGCGGACGGCGCAGGTGAACCTGGCTGCCGCCACCGCCGTCACCGCCGTCGCCAGCTCGGAGAAGGCAACGCCGCAGCCACTCTTTGGGCAAACCGCGGCGCCGGCGCCGGCAGCTGGCATCTTTGCGAGTGCACCCGCGACGAGCATGCTCTTCAAGTCTTCGACCAAGCCGGCTGCGCCGAGAGACACTCCAAGCGCCGCGCAAAGCAAAGAGCGCAGCTTCTGCTTCGGATCCACTACCGCAGCGGCCTTGAGCGCGGCACCGCCGGCGCCGGCGCCAACCTTTTCCTTCCCGGCACCGCCCGGGAGCGACGAGGCAGGGAAGACACCGGCCGTATCTTCGAGGACTCGCGGATTCTCCGCCCTCGCACCAGCTGCCCAGTTCCGCTTCGGCTGCTCGCCGAGCCAGCTCGCGGCGACGTCTGCGCCGCTCGGAGGGCTGCCAGCAGTCCTGCCGCCGCAGCCGCTGCAGCCGCCGACCCCGGCCTCGGCGGCGACTTCGTCCGTCGCGAAGAGGCGAGCCGCTTTGAACGCCGCGCCCGGGCTCCCGCCCCGCCCCACTGCTCTCACCGGGCCGCCGCCCCACCGCCCGCCGCGCGCAGGGGCTTCTCCTTCACGCCGACGCAGGGGCGGCGCCTCTTCCCCGCGAGCCCAGCCCGCTCATCTACAACTTCACCAAGGACCGCAAGCCGGCGGCGTGCGCAGCTCACGGCGGCGCGGCGGCGCCAGCTCCTGCCGGAGCGATGCCGACAGCGGTCGGGGCCTCGCACGGTCCAGGGGGCGAGGGTGGAGCTGCTGGCGTTGCGCCCCAGGCCGTGGCCTCCTGCAAGATCTCCGTCACCGGGCCCTCACCCTCCTCTGGCGAGACCTCGGTCGCGGTGACACGCAAGGACATCGCCGCCCTCGTGGCGATGTCTTTGCGGCTCAGTGCACCTGTCGGGGCTGCTCAGCTCGACCTGTCCGACTGGGAGGACGTCGTCTACGCCGCCGCCGACGGCGCGCGGCGCCTTAACGCGGCAGCGGCAGCGGAGCCGGCGCCCTCGCGCGCCGACGGCATTGCGACCACTGCCCGGCCATTGGCAGCGTCAACGCCGGTCGCAGCGCAGTCGGCGGCGTACGAGCCCGCGCCCAATGAGATCAAATCCGTGGTGCTGTCAAAGCCTACGACGGACACGGTCCTCGGGATCCGCCTCGTGAGCCGCAAGCACCAACGGTTGGTCCGCGCCCCGCCTCCCAGCTGCCCGCGCCGTTCTCTGCCGTCTCCCGCGCGCGCTGACCACTCAAACCACGTCGCCCTCGCAGGCCGCGCGTGACGAAGCTCGCGGCTGGGGGCTTGGCCGCCAAGTCGGGCCTCATCGAGGCGCTCCCCCCCCTCCCACCCGCACGCACTCTCGTCGCAGTCGCGTGCCGCTTCCGAGGCTTGCAGCTCCGTTCTAGGTCAACGATGTCTTTCTCTCTGTCAACGGGCAAGTCGCGGTGGGGCACGAGGCGACGACCGCGATGTTGCGCAAGGCGGTGGGAAACCTCCGCATCTCGCTCTGCCGTCTCGAGTGGGTCTGCACGGCCTGCCCCAAGGTCTTCCGCTCTCACGTCGCGCTCGCGCAACACACCATGCACATGGCCGAGCTCGACGCCGCGCACGCTACAGCAGTGCAGGACGACGCGTTCATCCGGTCGCATGCACAGGCTGAGGAGGAGAAGGCAAAGAAGAAGCGTGCCAAGCAAGCTGCCAAGAAAGCGCCGTCCCTCGTGTCCCAGAACCTCCTCGAGGATCTGCAGGGCTTGGACGTGGCTGCCGACTCGGCCGAGCATGGCGGTGGGAGCGCCGCAGCCTCTACGGAGGGGGAAAGGGCCAAACCCTCCAAAATTGATGAAGCTTTGCTGGAGGCGGAGAAGGCGGCGGAGGAGGAGAGGGCGGCGGCGGTGGACAAGGCGGCGGCGGCGGAGAAGGCGGCGGCGGCGGCACGGCTGGCGGAGGAGACGGCGAGGGCGGCAGTGTATAAGGCTGCGGCGGGCGGCAGCAGCTCTGCGGCTGTCAGCGTCGCTTTCGGTGGGGTGCAGCGCGGGTGGGTCTGCACGGCCTGCCGCAAGGTCTTCCGCTCTCACGTCGCGCTCCGCACGCTACAGCAGTGCAGGACGACGCGTTCATCCGGTCGCATGCACAGGCTGAGGAGGAGAAGGCAAAGAAGAAGCGTGCCAAGCAAGCTGCCAAGGAAGCGCCGTCCGTGGCTGCCGGAAAGCGTGCGCAGCCGGATGGCGCTTGCAGTGCGCCGCCCGCCGCCAAGCAAGCGCGACCAGCACCGGCAGCAGCGCCGGCCTCCGCGCCTGCAGCGGCAGCGGCGCCGGTCGCTGTCGTCGCGCCGGCCTCCGCGCTTGCACAACGAGCGGCGCCGGCCGCCGTCGCAGCTCCGCCCGCCGCGCCGTCCGCAACTGTCCTCCCGCCTGGCCTCCCGTACCCAGCAGCTCTCCCGTACCCGGCGCTGTGGATGCCGCCACCGCCTCTCGCCCACCAGGCCTGGCCGCCACCTCGGCTGCAGCCCCTGCCGCCTCCGCCTCACTTTCCCCCGCCGCCTCTGCCCTACTTCCCGCCCTGGCAACTCCACGGCGCCCCTCCCTTACCCCCACCGTGGCCGCGCTAGTACGGCGGTTGGCGTGCCGGTGTTTCGGGAGATACAGTGTGTCACTAGTCAGCGAGTACGTCTTGTGTGGCATGTGGCATCTCGGAGGTTTCGGGCATCTTCGCCACTTCGGGGACAGCGGGGGGGCCGGGGGCCGGTGAGGGTTTGAGCGTGAGCCAGTGAGGCGTATCAGAACGAACGTGAGTACGAGGCGTATCAGAACGCGCGGCGTGAGTACGCGAGGTGTCGAGCAGGTGAAACCCAAAAACGCAAACCGCGCGTTACGCTTACGGCTCTATCGACACCGTACTTTCCACCAAAAAACAGCACCCTGCATGCAGCATAAGTCGCCTTATGTGAACCCGCGATACAGCTAAGCCGTCGCGGCGCTGTTGACGGAGCTGGAGGCGGCGCGTGCGGCGGCGGCGAGCCACCAGACGGCCGCGGAGGCGCTCGAGCTGCGCCAGCAGCGCTGCACGCGCAGAAGCAGGCGGTGCGCGCCGCCGAGGGGCGCCTCTCGCGCCTCCCGGCTCCGCCCGCGCGCTCGCCGAACGGCTCATCGAGGCGGCCCTGCGCGAGCTCAATGCGGCGCAAGCGCCGTCGATCGAGCGCGGCGACGGCTCCCGCGCGGCACCGGCAGCTTTTGTTTGACGTTTTGCGGCTACAACTACTGCGATGGTCCACGGCTACAGTGCCTACTATTTATCTCATGTGTGAGTTTCATGTGTGAGTATAACATCGATCTTGTCCACAGTTTTCTACTTAGCGCTAATCTGCCCTTTCCTTTCCGGGGTACCGCAAAACAAAACTCGTCGCGTGAAAGTCGGCCGCGCGGTTTGACAGGAGCACTTGGAGCACTTGGAGTCCTGACAGGACGATTCGAATCCTTCCGACACATGTTGTGCCGAGCCGAGCCTCCTCGCCGCCAACGGCACGCCTCTGCTGCAGTCCTCGCCGCCTCTCTCGCCGCACTCGTCCTCGTGGCTCTCGCTGCACGCCACGGAAGCAGAGCACAGCCCACCAAGCCCTTGCGCCGGCTGCAAGAGGACGAGACGGACGCGACCGAGTACAAGGATGTCGTCATCGTCGGTGGAGGCATCGCTGGCGCGTACACTGGTTGGCGCCTCTCTTCTGCCCACTACAAGGAAGATGACATGTCGGAGACCGCTAGCATCGACCTTTACGAGAGGACTGGTTTCGACGGCGGCCGCTTCATCTCCGAGGCGATTGGATGCACTGAGTTGGACAAGGAAGGATGGACTGACGATCCCCAGCAGGCGAAACGTCCGCGCACCGAACTCGGTGGGATGCGCATCCGCTCCACCGACGCCTTGATGCTCGGCATCGTCGACCAACTTGACATTGAAGTCGGGCCCTTCTTTATGAACAAGAACCCTTGGCGCTCGCCAATTCGGCCTGATGCCGGCACTGGCAAGTGGGACAATGGCAACGCCACTTACAAGCAAGGGACTGATGAGCCAGGCAACCCGATGTGGTGCCGCAATGTCCTCGCCAACCGCTCCCAGTACACAAAATGGACGGAGACGAACTGCGACAGTACGAAGAACCCAAACTGCCAGATCCCCCAGGCGAACGTCATCACGGCTGATTGCTCGAGCAGGACTCTTCCTGCCGGCGTCTACATCAATCAGTGCATGCCGCCCGCGACTGAGGCCAGTGACCTCCTCGCCGCGAGCGCACCCTCACCCGGCCCCGAGACGACTTGGAATGGAATTCTCCCTTATGTCATCAGCGCCACCAAGAAGAGCGAGATGTCCAAGATGATGAAGCACTGCGCGTTTACCGAGTCGGGCCCAGCCTGTCCGCCTGAAATCTTCGCCTCGAAAAACAAGTCTAACTGCCAGCCCTGCGACTCGAGCTGCCGGATCAATGCCGACCTGACATCGGATGCGGACCATACGCTTAAGAACGGCGAGGGCCGATTTCCCGCGATAGCGAAATGGCAGCAGTCGCGCTGGGGCGAGTCTCTGAACCGCTGGACTTCGGATACGCCCGTCGACAGCGCTCACGAGAATAACGAACTCG
This sequence comes from Emiliania huxleyi CCMP1516, assembly GCF_000372725.1. Taxonomy (NCBI): domain Eukaryota; phylum Haptophyta; order Isochrysidales; family Noelaerhabdaceae; genus Emiliania; species Emiliania huxleyi. Next base: position 236,844 of record NW_005200880.1, on the reverse strand, counting down.
AGTCCTGCATGTCGGGCTATTACTTGGAGCACGACTGGAACCTCGCGCAGCCTGAGGACCTGTCGCCGACTTACTTTGTACGGCCGCTCAAGGGGATGCAGGAACTCGTTCGCCGCCTCATCGACGAGTTCAAGGCACCCGGTGGGTGGAGGAACGACCGGGCGAACGTGCATCATCACCGAGAGCTCGTCTCTGTTGAATATGAGCCGAGACGGAGCTCTCACCCGTACAAGCTCACGTTCGGAGAGACAGTCACGTCGCCGTGCTCAGGCATCACGTCGCTCACGGGCAAGATTTTCGTCGTGCGCGCCAAACGGGCAATCCTAGCCCTACCAAAGGCACCATTGGAGCGGATTCAGTACAGCATCAGCCCGGAGCTCAACCTGAGAAGCACGATCGAACGCCTGACCGAAAGCATCGGGGGCCTCTCGCTCATGAAGACGTTCATGGCCTTTCCCGAACGCTGGTGGGAGCAGGCGCTCCCGGAAGATGTGGTCGGAGGGGAAGCATCTTCGCAGGTCGATGATCGGCACACCGGCAGCGACGCCCGCTGGAATGCCGATTTCCCTGCTGGATACACTGTGGGCCGCTTCACCTCAAGCAATGCCCTCGGGCAGCTCTTCGCTTGGTATCCTGGAACCCAGCAGACAGCTAGCCAGACGCCGCCGGAGTGCGAGGGCAAGGGGGGGGTGCTGCAGATCTACACGACCAGCGACCCGGAGCGGACTTTTGGCGCCGATCCAGAGGAGCAACAGCTCAAGAGCTGCACGGCCTCGACCGCCTCGCAGTGCGCCAACTGCGTTGACCCGTCCAAGTTCATCGGCGACATTACGGGAGAGCGGAGGGAGGACGAGACGTACGTGCCCGCCTCCCGCACCTTTTGGGAGCGGATGAGGGTGCTGCTCGAGCAGCAGTTTATCAGCAACATGACGACTGTGCGCATCCCAACCCCGACCGAGATCAAGCACCGGGTGTGGCACGCCGACAATCCGGTGACGAAGACCTTCGCCACGCACTTCTGGCGTGCTGGCATTCGCTGGTGGGAACGCTACGCGGAAGTGCTCGAGCCGGTCGAGGGACTTCACATTGTCGGCGAGGCATTCTCGCTCAACTCGGGTTGGGGGGAGGGATCCCTAGAGACGTCCGAGTACATGCTCCAGGAGAAGCTCAAGCTGAAACGGCCGGACTGGCTCCTCGAGAAAGAGTACTGCGACGCGATGCCCTACTATCCGAGACGTGTTTGTGGCACTTGGCTGACCGTTTGCCCGCAGTGTGACGGCACGTGCAAGCAGTGCTCGACGGAAACGGATCCATCCAAATGGGAGTGCGCTGCCTGAAGAGTGACCGCAGTAAATGGGGTCCAACTGTGTACTCTGTTCTCTCACTCTCACTCAACGTTCTTGTGCCCCCCCTCTCATCGCACATCGGTCCCGGACCCCCGGTTTCTTTTCCTGACCACACGGCACCTGTCCAGTCCGAGCCTGACTGTTCTTCATCTTCCTACCTACCTACCTACCTCCCTGTCGCGAGGCGAGAGATGAGAGTAACTTCCACCCATCAGCGCAGGAGAGCTTGCGGCACAGCAATAGCGTGTACTCGCCGATGGAGACTAAATTAGCTGAATACCGGTCATCGCATTTGAAATGCCGCGCCCAAACAACCTGAGCGTCAATGTCATGACTGAGGACGCGACTTTTGTCATCAATGATGACCGGGGCTCGCTGACGGTTGACGGCTCGTACATAACCCAGGTGCACATCAATGCGGTCGTCGGCGGGGAGAAGCAGAAGCCTGTGCATCTGTCGGTGAGAGTCCTTAGTTGCCCCCAGCATTAGTGCAGCGGCAGCGGCGGCAGTGGGACTGCACCGACAGCAGCTGAACGAGTTTAATACTGGACCCAACTTTGTCAACGGCACTTGCGGCGGCGGTCCCTTCTTCCTCGGCATGGCATCGCTGCGCGGCTTTCCGCACGATCGGACACAGCGGGTCTCGCTTTAGTGCCGCCCTCCTCGCCGCGTCCCTCACGGCCTTACAGACGAGGCAGCCCCTGAGTTCGCTCCTTGTGGCGGCGCCCGGGGTCTCTCTCCCCGCCTCTCCCCGCATGATCCTCTCGTGGTGTGCTCCGTGTGGCACCCCCGCCTGCTGCCGCACCCGCACTCCCATGACGGTCTTTGTCACCACGTTGTGATCATCCACGTCGGCGAATTCAATCTCGCGCTCGCTGTGCTGATCCTTGATCGCTGGTGCTTGTCCCATTTGTCTCGTCGTTCCCCTGACCACATCGCTCCACAGCGGCCCCGTCACCCCTGCCGTGTGCGACCCCGCCGTGAGCCCCTCGCCGAGCCGTCCCCGCACCCACTCGTTCGTGTGGCCGCGTGTGGCGTAATAGGTCCTCCGGTCCAGTACCTCCCGCCCCCACTCTCTGTCTGCCGTCCTCCGGCGGTCCGTGTACAGGCACGGGCGTGTCCTCACTGCTTCACGGATGACGGCGGTGGCATCCTCAATCTCGCTGGCCCCCATGTATGCCGTCGCCGCGGCGTCGGCGTAGGGGTTGCTAGCGCGCCCCGCGTGGCTCGGTACTCACAGGAACGTGACAGATTCGAGCTGGGCGCGATATCTGCATATCCCCTCTAATGCCCCACTCCCTGAGCCCCTCAAGAGAGCCTTTTCGGTACGCCGCCTCGATCTGCTGTAGCGCGGGCTTGCAGTCGCTCAAGACGAGGCACCTCCTGTCCGCCGCATCTTCCGCCGTCGCCATCTTACGCAGGTAAGCCAGCACCGCGTACATTTCCGCGTCTATCACCTGCCAGTCGTCTGGCAGAGTCTGCCGCCCCACAGCCCCTGCCCAAACGCGACCGAGCCGCAGCTCATCGTCCCCGCCTTCGAGCTGTCCAGATCCCTCGACGGGTCTCCCGAATCGGGCCGGCCCTTCGTACACCCCATACGACACAACTGGTCGAGGCACGAACCTATCCCCCACCCACTTGTTTGGCATGTCTCTCCCTCCATCCGTCGCAGCGAGGTGCGTGAAGGGCCGCGCTCTGTGCAGCGCGAGGCATATCCTGGCAACCTCCGCGTTGAGCTCACGGCCCTTCTCCGAGCCAAGCGGCTCTATCCTCTTGCCCAAGCATCATGACCTGCGTCCCGTTTCTGTCTGACAGCGCCCTTGTCCCGGCTTCAAACGCTCGTCCCACCGCAGTAGGAAGCGTGTAAGCGGATCCTCCTGGAGTTCGGCGTCTCTTACCCACGCGCCGTGCCTCGGGGGCGAGCCCTCCGTCTCTCCTAGCCCCGGCACTACCCCTCCCACCTCATCGCGTGTCGCCAGTTGCGGTCTCGCTACTCCGCTCGGCGGCTCTTGCTCTTTTAGCTCGCACGGCTGCCGGTATCCGAGCGCCTCCTCACTCGCCCTCGCCATCTGTTCCGCCACGTCGCCCCGGCGTCACTCCCTCTCTTGACCGCTACGACTATAGAGTATGGTCTATACCGTCGTGCTGCAGCGACCCAGCACTGCGTGGCCGTTGGCGATGAGCGCGCGGCCCAACGCACCTTCAGCGTTCAGCTTCAGGGCGACATCACACAAGACGGGTGATTGATTTTTTCGCCCGGTTAATAACGAGACCGCAAATTAACGAGACGCAGGCAGTCCTGTGCTCGCCACGCCTCGGTTATATGCATAAAAAGTAATGGCGGACGACCACCGCGGTCCGCACCGATTGGTTCCCCCCTCGACGCCGGTGATCTCCCCACGCCCAAGCCTCAAGTGCAGCAGCAAGAGTCAGAGTCAACTGCTACCGCTCTCTTCATACTTGGACAGGGACAGCGCGTAGGGCCAACCCCTCAGAAAAGGGGGTGCCGGACCTCGCGACGCCGACGGCGCGTCGGCAGATCCGGGGAAGGTGCGGCCCGTGCGTTGGCGGCGCGGCGCCGCAACACCGCAGCGCTCAAGACAGCCGCCGCGGCCGCGCCGAGCAGCAGGGCCCGTGCGCCGATGAGGCCCTGCGGCTCGCGCGCCGCAGCGTCGCCCTCCGCAACGAGGCGCTGAGCGGCGCGCTGCATCGGCGCGAGGCTGGCTGGGTCGTCGGCCGAGCGGCAGCACGCGGAGCAGGCCTGGCCGCAGAGGTCGAGCGTGTCGGCGCACTGGAGTCCCGCCGCCCAGAGCTTGCGGCACGTCGAGTCATGGCAGGCGAGGTCGCACGCGGGCGGCGGCGGCGGCGACGGCGGCGGCGGGGCTGGGAAGGGCACCGCTGGCACGCAGCAGTGGTAGCCGTCGCACGCCGTCGCCGGGCAGCCGAGGGTGAAGACGCCAGTCCGGCAGCAGGCGTGCCCCTGGCCGCACCAGCCGTCGCACGGCCCCTGCCCATTGCAGTGGTAGTAGCAGTCGAGCGGCACAGAGGGCGGCGGCGGCGGCGGCGGCGGGGACGAGGGAGGAGGTGGCGAGGGCGGCGCGTAGGGTGGGAGTGGCGAGGGCGGCGGCGAGGGCGGCAGCGAGGGCGGCGGCGGCGAGGGCGGTGGGGGCATCGTAGGCGGCGGCGGTGAGGGCGGCGTGCTGGGTGGCGGCGGCGATGGCGGCGGCGGCGGCGGCGACGGCGACGGCGGCGGCGTCGACGGAGGTGTCGAGGGCGGGAACGGCACGGCGTCGACGCAGCAGTGGTAGCCCTCGCAAGCGGGCGTGATGGCGTCAGGACAGCCGAGCGCGTGCCACCCAGTCTTGCAGCACGCCCGCCCGACGCCGCAGTGCTGAGGGCACAGCCCGGCCGCTTGACACTGCCCCCAGCAGTCGGCCGGCGGCGGCAAGGGTGGCGGCGGCGGCGGCGGCGAGGGCGGCGGCGGCGGCGACGGAGGGGTGCTGGGCGGCGGGCTAGGCGGCGGCGAGGGCGGCGGCGGCGGCGGCGAGGGCGGCGGCGAGGGAGGCGAGGGAGGCAGCGGCGGCGAGGGGGGTGATGACGGCGGCGGGAAGGGCACCGCGTCCACGCAGCAGTGGTAGCCGACGCACGACTGCGCCGGGCAGCCTGCTGTCCAGGGGCTGTCGGTGCGGCAGCAGGCGTGCCCGCTGCCGCAAAACCCGCTGCAGAGGCCGGCGCCGCCGCAGCCGCCCCAGCAGTCGGCGGGCGGAGGCGGCTGGGGCGGGGGCGTCGACGGGGGCGGCGGGGGCGGCGGAGAGGGAGGGAGCGAGGGCGGCGGTGGCGAGGGGAAGCCGGCGGCAGGGACGCAACAATGGAAGCCGACGCAGGGGTTGTTGAGCGCGCAGCCGGGCAGCTCCTCGCCCTGCAAGCAGCAGGCCCAGCCGTCGCCGCAGAAGAGAGGGCAGAGCCCACCCGCGCCGCCGCACGCCGCCCAGCAGTTGCGCGTCCCGTGGAGCGGCGGCGACGCGGGCAGGGGCGGCAGCGGCGGCGGCCTGGGCGGCGGGGCGGGCGAGGCCGCTCCTCCGCCGCCGGTCCACGAGCTCCACCACGAGGCGGCGGCGGCGATCTCGTCCTCGTGCGCCTTTGCCTGCTGGGCGAGCATCTGCTGCGCCGCGGCGAGCTCCGCCTCGTGCTGCTCGGCCTGCGCCGCGAGGAGGTCGTGCGCCGCGTCCACGCCCGAGGCGAGGGCCGTGTCGTTCTTGGACAGGTAGGAGCCCGTCGCCGCCGCAGCGCTGTGCACGCCAGCGTTGGTGCTGCCGAAGACACTGTCGACGGTGCCTTGGGCGGTCGAGCCGAGGAGGCCGTTGAGCTGCCCGAGGAGCGGCCCGACCTCCTCGGCGGTCGTCGCGTAGACCTTTGGCATCAAGTACGCGCAGAAGCCCTCGTCCATCGCCAGCGTGAGGCGGCCGACGATGCCGTCGGCGAGGGCGTCGCCGCCAAACGCAAAGCTGGCGACGCCGGCGACCACGTTGGTGCTGCGCGTCGTGAACTTGTCGAGCGAGATCGGGAACGCGCCGGAGCACTCTTCGAGCACGGGAACCACGTCGAGTCCCCAGAGGCCGTCGCCGGTGCTGTTCTCGCCGCCAAAGCCGAGCGTGGCGCTGAGGCCCGCGCCGGTGGACGAGACTTGGACCGTCCCCGACTCGTACGCGAGGAGGTTCTCGGTGCCGGGGTAGTAGTACTCCGCCGTCCACTCGCACACGCACTCGACCATCACGCCCGTCACCTCGGCGCGCAGCTCGACGGCGGCGGACGAGTTTGGCGACGAGGTCGGGTGCAGGCTGTACGAGGCGACGTGCGCGTGGCCGCACTGTATGCCGAACACGTTGACGCGGCCGTCACCCTCGCCGTACTCGATGTTTGGGAGCCCAAACGACGTGTTGAACAGCATCGCGTTGAGCGCGGTCGGCGGCGACGGCGGCGCGCCGGGCGGCAACGAGGGGGGCGGCGGCGAGGGAGGCGGCGCCGAGGGGGGCTGCGAGGGCGGCGGCGGCGCGGGCGGCGGCGGGGCTGGGAAGGGCACCGCTGGCACGCAGCAGTGGTAGCCGTCGCACGCCGTCGCCGGGCAGCCGAGGGTGAAGACGCCAGTCCGGCAGCAGGCGTGCCCCTGGCCGCACCAGCCGTCGCACGGCCCCTGCCCATCGCAGCCGTCCCAGCAGTTGCCCGGCGCAGAGGGCGGCGGCGAGGGCGAGGGCGACGAGGGCGGCGGCGGCTTGTTGCAGCAGAAGGCGTAGCACTCACTGCCGTCGTCGTGCGCGACGCCGAGCAGGCCCGCCTGCGGCATGCCTGGGCACGAGAAGTCGTCGACCCACGTGCAGTTGCATGCAAACGGGACCGCGGGCGGCGGCGGCGACGGCGAGGGAGGCGGCGGCGTGGGCGGCGGCGGCAGCGGCGGCGGCGGCGGCGGCGGCGCCGGGAAGGGCGCCTCTGGCACGCAGCAGTGGTAGCCCTCGCACCTCGCGCCCACCACCGAGAGGCTCTCTGCCCCGGGGCAGCCGAGGGCGGGGAAGCCCGGCCGGCAGCACGCCATCCCGCCGCCGCAAAAGCCGTGGCAAGGGCCGGCCACGCTGCCGCAGCCCGCCCAGCAGTCGCGTGGGGCGGGAGGCAGCGGCGGAGGGCTCGGTGGCGGCGGCCGGTTGCAGCAAAAGGCGTAGCACGGGTCCTATGGCCGGGAGAGCGGACTCGCTGTGAGAGGCGGAGAGGGCGCGCGTGGCGGCCGCTGCACTGCATGTGCACCTCCCATCCGCGCGGCGAAGCGACCGGCCCGGAAGACTTCTCGCCGGGGCAGTGCCACTTCTTTGTCCACTGGCAGCCGCACGTGAACGGCGAGATGGGCGGCGGAGGGCCAAGCGGCGAAGGCGAGCGCGGAGGCGACGGAGGCGGGTCCGGGCTGGCGGCCTCAGGCACACAGCAGTGGTAGCCGTTGCAAGAGACCTCGGGGCAGCCCGCTGCGGGGAAGTAAGTGCGGCAGCACGAGTGGCCGGCTCCGCAAAAGCCCGGGCAGACGCCTGAGCCGCCGCAGAGGTCGTAGCAGGACTCTATCAGTGGCTGCGGGATTGGCTGCGGCGGCGACGGCGGCGGCGGCGAGCGGTGCCACCACGAAGCAGCGACAGGCTGTGCCGCGAGCAGCAATTGAAGGCTTAACTTCCGCATACGATCGCAAAACCAGCGGCGGAGGCTGGGTCGAGGGCGGCGTGGAGCGTGCTCTCCTTGGGGGGCCGCGGGTTTCTTTTTCGGGCTCGCCTGTGAAAATCTTCTACCCTCTCTCTGTTTTCTTTCTTTCTTTCTACCCGACGAGAAAAAATCTGAAACGGCGTGCAGCAGAGTGACCGACGATTTTATTTAGATTAGGACGCTGTCGCGACCCTCTACTCACACCATCTCAGCATCACTGATCACAGAGATTAACAAACTTTGGTATTGCTAAAAATCTAGATTTCTCAGAGATTTCTCAGAGATTTCAACAAACACAAACACGTCCCACCATGCAGAGCGCATCTCTCTCTCTGTCTGTTGTGCGAGGCGTGAACCGCGCCATTCGCTCTCACCTGGCAACCCTGTCTGCACGTCTCGCGCGCGCGTGAACAGGGCTCCAGGCCCCAAATGACGTGTGAGTGTTAGATTTGTTTGGTATTGCTAAAAATCTCTCTCTGAGATTTCTCGGGCATATAAAATCAATAAATCGTGGATGGAGGGAGAGGACGCGCGCGCCGCGGTCGGGAGCGGCTCTCGCAGCGTCGTCATCAGGCAGCCGCCGTCGCCACTGAGGTCGAGCGGCGTCGGCGGTGTCGTCATGGCCAGCCAGGCGACGAGCCGTCGCGCGGCAGGCGGAGAAGTCCAGGCGAGGGAGCCGTACCGCATCTTGGTGGCGGTCGCGATGAGCAGCGAAATGCGTAACAGTGGGCTGCGTTGATCGCGCCGGAGGACGGTGCGCGCGCGGCTTTTCTTTTTACCCCCTGACCACCTCGGTTTTCTTTTCCTCGCGATGTCCACCCCGCCGCGCCGCCGCTCGCGCCGCCTCGCCGCCGCCTCCTCCGCCGCTCCCTCGCCAAACGCGCCGCAGCCCACCCGCCTCCTCGACCTCCCCACGGAGCTCCTCCTGCGCGCCATCTCTCGCTGCGACCCCGCCGACATCGCTCGCGTCGCGGCCGTCTCGCTGCTCTTCCACGCCTCGCTTGCGCTGGAGGCCATCCGCTTGTGGGCGCGAGAGCGCGGCTTCGAGCTGCCGGCGCTGCCGGAGGGCGAGGGCTGCGCCGTGCGGTGGCTGTGCTATTCGGCGCTGCTGTGCGAGTCCAACCCGCCGGCGAGGGCTGCCGCAGGATATTGGCACAGCGTCTTCATCGACGGCGAGGGGCGGCTCTCGTCGTGCGGAACGGCTGAGAACTGGACGCCGGGACTGATCGGTCACGGCGAGGGCGTGCCGCGGCTCAACACGCCGACCCGCCTCCCTTCCACGCTGGGTGGCGAGCGCGCCGTGAGCGTGTCGGCTGGAGGATTCCATAGCCTTGCCTTCACCGCCGGCGGCAGTGTCTGGAGCTGGGGCCAGGGAGGCGTGTGCGCGCTGGGCCACGGCGACCGGCAGGACCAGTGGCAGCCGAAGGAGGTCGAGGCCTTAGCTGAGCAGCGCGTCCTCGTCGTATCGGCAGGAGGCGAACACAGCATCGCCCTCACCGCCGACAGCGCTATCTGGAGCTGGGGCTATGGAGGCGAAGGTCGGCTGGGCCACGGCGACACGCAGCACCAGCTGCTGCCCAAGAAGATCGAGGCCTTGGCTGGGCAGCGCGTCGTCGCTGTGTCGGCTGGAGGCCACCACAGCCTTGCACTCACCGCCAATGGCGCTCTCTGGAGCTGGGGCCAGGGAGGCTGGGGCCAGCTGGGCCACGGCGACAGGCAGGACCAGCTGCTTCCCAAGAAGGTCGAGGGCTTTGCTGAGCAGCGCGTCATCGCAGTCTCGGCTGGAGACCAGCACAGCCTCGCCCTCACCGCCGACGGCAGCGTCTGGAGCTGGGGCCAGGGAGGCTCTGGCCGGTTAGGCCACGGCGACCTGCAGCGCCAGCTGCTGCCGAAGAAGGTCGAGGCCTTTGCTGAGCAGCGCATCGTCGCTGTGTCGGCGGGAAGCAGCCACAGCATCGCCATCACCGCCGACGGAGCTGTCTGGAGCTGGGGCCTTGGAGGGCGAGGCCGGCTGGGCCACGGCGACACGCAGAACCAGCTGCTGCCCAAGAAGGTCGAGGCTTTTGCTGACCAGCGCGTCGTCGCTGTGTCGGCTGGAGGCAGCCACAGCCTCGCCATCACCGCCGATGCCGCTGTCTTCACCTGGGGCCAGGGTGAATACGGCGGCCTAGGCCACGGAGAGGACCTGTCGAACCAGCTGCTGCCCAAGAGGGTCGAGGCGTGGGCGCCGGGGCAGTGATGAGACGGGCGAAAGGGTGCAAGGCTCTGTGTTGCCACGTCGCACACGTGCCTCTTCGCCACCTGCGAACGTATCCGAGAGTGGCGAGAGGCGAATCCAGGACGGAAGATGAGATTTATGCATTGTGGCTGTGATGTGGGGCGCCCGAGACCGACAGAGATGTGGATGGTAAAGAGGAAAGAAGTGCTTGTGTGAAAATGATCGTGTGAGCGACAGCGACAGCGACAGCGACAGCGACAGCGACAGCGGCCAGCCGCCAGCCGCGCCGCGCGCGCACACTGTCACTGCCTTTTGCGCCTCGACGCGGGCCTCGCTACCCGATCGTCCATGCTCCGCTCGCCGTCGCCGCTCCCGGTGGCGGCAGCGGCCGAGGGCGGAGCGCGTGCATAGACCGTTTTTACGCTCTGCTTTTGCTGTTTTTCTAAATCATTTACGACGCTCACCGGTGCGACCCCTCGCATGCTCTCTGCCCAGCTCCTCGCCCTGCAACCTCACGCGCTCCGGCCCGCGCTGACGCCGACTCGCCGTGGCTCTTCGTTTTGGTCGGAACCGTGGACCGAGCCACTCCTCTTCCAGTCGGCGTGGCGGATGACGCTCGACATTCAGAGCGGCGGCGCCCGCCTTGCGGTTCCGTTGGAGATCACATTCTCGGACGAGCCTGTCGCGAGTGGTGACTTTCGCTGGACCGTCGAGGAGCCAACTTGCTGCCCCGCGAGGCGGCTCCTCGCTTCAGCGGGCGCGTTTGTCGGCCCTAAAGGTGAGGTGAGCGTCGAGGCCCGGCCGGGCGGCTGGCTAGCCGAGCCGCCCGACCGCTGCGGCAGATCCGCGCTCCGCTTCTACATCGACTTTCCCGACGGGGCGCAGCGCAACGGCGCCGCCCTTCCTCCGGGCCGCGCCTTCTTTCGCGCTGCGTGCTGGGATGGCGCGCAGCTGCGCCAGTTCGAGGCAGAGGCCGCTGCCGTCCGGGCGGAGCTGGATGCGCTGGGTGCGGCAGCCGAGGCGTCCGCCTCCCTCGGGCTGTCCGCTGAGCGGGCGGAGGCGGCGGTGCCGAGCGAGCGGAGGCAGCTTCTCGAGTACCAGCTCGAGATTATCGAGCGATCGATGCCGGACGAGAGGGGTGTGCTCCCAGGCGCCCGTGTGCCACTCTCTCCTCCCAACTCTCCCGCCCACTCGCAAACGGCGCTCCTTCACATCGAGTGTTGTTGCAGGCCCGGGAGACCTGCAGATGGCGGCGGGAGGCGAGCTGAGCATCAAGACGGACGGCGTGGCAAATATGTGGGGTTTGATCAGCAGCAACTTTGACACCATCGGAGGCTTTACCTTTGCTCCCATTCGCCCGGCCGGCGCCGAGGTGTCGTAGCTTGCGGAGGAGCGCGTGTTCTTGGTGTGCGTAGACCGTGAAATCTGTTATGGGGGGGGGGAGGCAAGTCCCTCTGCCGAGACCACCCAGAGCGGTATCTCTCGGTGAGCGTTTGTGTGTGTGCCTCTAGAGTATCTTCCCCGTCCTTTGAGGTTGTATGAGCGGTCGAGCGGCTGTGCGGTGTTCTCTGTGATCTCGCCGGCCTCGCTATCTGTCGCCCCGCTGTCCCGAGTGCGAGTCCACTTTTCTTCCACTTTTCGTCATGCTCGTTTGAAATATTTAATGACATTATAATTTATTAATATAAATAATGAGATCGCGGCGGCGCGCGCCCCACCATGTTGCATGTGCATGTGCATGTCATGTGCGAGATCTCTCGCGGCCCGGCGCCCGCATGCCGCCTGCCGCGACACGCGACACACCACACACCGGCCGCGAGCGCGGGACGCGCGAGCGACCACCACCGACCAGCGACCGCCCACAGTGGTGGCACACACACACACAGGCCACAGCCCGGGCGCGCTCCGCCAGAGACGGAGCTACGGCTCTCTAGAGCAGACGCGAGTCCGAGATGTTGCGATCGCAGCACACCACACTGCACACTCCCCCGACGTGGCGCTTGTGGCGAGAAGCGTCGCGAGCTCCGTGAGCGTGAGACTGGACCGGAGTAATTCTCACGAGGACCCTCTCGGTCAGTCCCTCAGCGTCGGAGACCCCAGACTCCCGACGCTCGAGGCCGTGTCTGCTCGCGGCCGCATCGCCCACCCCTCAACCACTTGGGGGCTGCGCACGGAGGTGTCTGGAATCTCGATCGCCTTGAGCCTCGGCCGCGAGCGCTGGTCGGTGCTGCCCGTGCTGCGCGTGTGGGAGAGCATCGAGTTGGCGGGCAGCGGGTACCTGCTCGTCACGGTGGCAACGTGTGGAGGGGTAGCGGCATCGCCGCATGCGCACGGAAGGCGGGTCGCCATTTGATGCCCTGCTCCAGTACCGTTGGCTCGGAGCTCACCAGGAGAGCCCGCAGCGCCGGCTCACGGCTCGCCGCCGCCTGCGGGGCAGCTGCATGCGTGAGGACAGGGGAGCGTCCCACGAGGTAGCGACAGGGCCGCGGCGCCAGGTGAGCGTCGTCCTCCTTCCACCTCCGATCCTCCACCGAGTGCACGCTCTCCTGCGACAGCGGTGATGCGGCACGTCACACAAGCACTGCCTCCACACACACACGCACACCCCAGAAGGCCGCATTGCCTGGTCGTCGAGGAGCGCGGCCGCCTCCTTGTCGCCTCCGCCGGCGTTCTTAGAGCCGTCACCCGGCCCACCACTCCCGCCCGTCTGTTGGTGCAGTGCCGCGCGGAGCGTCTCGCTGCGGTCGTAGCAAAAGTAGAGCGAGGGAGGCGGCGTCTCAGGCCACTTGTCGCAGTAGCGCGTGGCGACCAGCGTCTCGCCGTCGCTGAGCGCTAGGTTGAGCGTGGTGAAGCCTCCGGTGACGCCGGCCGCCGCCTGCAGCTTCGCCACGATGCGGATCATCTCGTCGAGGGCGTCCTCAAGCTCCTCGCGCGAAAAGGAGGAGGAGCGGCCTGGGTCGCGCAGCTGGCTGAGGAGGAGAGCGAAGGCGTGCTCCGTGTCGGTGACGCCCGTGACGTTGAGGTACGCCTCTTGAGTCAGAAGATTGACCATGGCCCGCTTGAAGCTGGCGAAGCCCTCGATGTGGCCATTGTGCATAAAGGTAAGCCGGCCAAAGCGAAAGGGGTGGCAGTCGGCGCGGCTGGTGTTGGTCCCTGGTGAGGCGGCCCGGACATGCCCAAAGACGAGAGGGGAGGCGGTGCAGCTCGCCAGCTCCAGGAGGTTCAGATCGCTCCATGCTGGGCCTGGGAGAGAGGCGGAGGGAACGGGAGTCGGGAAGTGCCCCGCGTCTGCTCATGGTGCGGCGGCAGAATGCGCGCAGGTGGGGCGGGAGAGGGGAGAGCGCAGTGGGCGCGCCGTTGCTCTTGTAGAGGTACGGCTTGCCGAAGACGTACCAGGCAAGGCCCTGCAAGCGAGAGCAGAGGCGAACGGACCGTGATATTCTTGGTGTGTGGACGTCTAGCCATTGTGCCTCACACCGTGCCGTCGCCGTTCAGCAGCGCATTGTTGACGGAAGTGAACCCGGGATGGTACTTTGCGTCAAAGGACTGGCGAACGAGAGAATTCTGCGGCTTGACGAGCAGGTCGGCGAGCGTGACGGGGTCGCGCGACACGAAGACGACCCAGCGGCACATTTTGGCGGGGCAACGAACCGCGGGGGACGGTCCCTCCGAGCCCCCCGGGCCCGGCCTGGCGAGGTACTTCCAGCCTGCTGTGAAAAACAGCTCGGCTCGCCCCAGGCAGGCGTGACCTCAGCAGTGCCAGGTCGGCCGGACTCGGCGCTCGATTCAGCCTCCGAGGCCCGGCATCTGGCCAGTGGGTGCACTGGACAGACTCGTGGAGCGGTGGAGGTCGCTTGAGATGCCAGCCTCCCCCTCCCCCCCCCCCCCCCACATCCCTCCTCTCCCCTCGCGCCTCTCCGCAGGCGCACGAAGCTGCTGCTCGGCATCCGCGACTAGCCTCCCCTCGCTCTTGCCTCCCCTCGCCCTTGCCTCCCCTCGCCCTTGCCGCCGCGCCCTCGCTCCCTCCGCCGGGCTGGTGAGGCGGGGGAGAGGGGGAGGGGAAAGGGGAAATGGGAGACCAGGAATCTTGGCGGGGGGGGGGGGGGGGAGGTTTTTTTCTTCGGGGGCCTGCTGCGTGGCGCGGGGGGGGAGGGGGGATTTTGGGGTGGGGTGTGGGGGGGGAGAATGGAGTTTCAGGCTTTTTTCTCCCTCTACAGAGATCTGTGTTTATTTTTAAATACTTGTTTTGGTGTATTTCTTAAATCATTGTAAACTTGTTTTATGTTTTCGATGTTTAAGCTTGTGTTTGTTTT
>NW_005200880.1:182591-222636 GCF_000372725.1 Emiliania huxleyi CCMP1516 | reverse complement strand
AAAAAAGAAAAGTCGCGAGAGAGACGGTCTCTGGATGGGTTAAAGGGAAGCCACCGGTTTCCAATTAGCGTGTCCATTGCGAACCGCATCGAAGATGGGATTCGAGTATACGTGACCGGGAATTATTAGCCTGCCGGGGAGCCGACTAGGTTGTGGGATTGAACAAGGCGACATCACCCGACGCCGTTCAACCTTAGAACGGGCGCGTCAGAACAGCTCAGGGATCCTGCGCCACCGCAAAGCAACGCGCACCACCATCGTCTGGGTTCCGGCTCTTTGGGGGGCAGGGTGGAGCGACGCCGTGTGTCGGCGACCGCGGGCCCCCTACCCCTCAAAGAGCCGGAACCCAGACGATGGTGGTGCGCGTTGCTTTGCGGTGGCGCAGGATCCCTGAGCTGCTCCGACGCGGCCGTGCTAGCGGCTGAGCGAGGCGAGGAGGAAGCGGTGCTGGCATGGCTCGACGGCGGCGGGCGGGCCGACGCGACGTGCGAGAGAGGCGGCGTGAGCGGCATCACGTTGCTGATGTTCGCCGCCCGCAGCGGCCACGAGCGGGTGGTCGACCTGCTGATTCGGCACGGCGCGGAGATCAACCTGCAGAACAGCGACGGCTTCACCGCGCTGATGAGCGCCGCCGGCCAAGGCCACGAGCGGGTGGTCGACTTGTTGCTGCGGCACGGCGCGGAGGTCAACGCGCAGGACAACAGCCTCGGCTTCACCGCGCTGATGTGCGCCGCCCAGGAAGGCCACGAGCGGGTGGTCGGCTTGCTGATACGGCGCGGCGCTGGTGTCAACCTGCAGAGCAGCGACGGCTTCACCGCGCTGATGGCCGCCGCCCTCTTCAACCACCCCGCCGTCGTGCGGCGCTTGCTGCGGGCTGGCGCAGACGCGGCGGCGCGCAGTGTGCGCGGCAGCACGGCGCTGCAGATTGCCAAGGATAAGGGCCACGCCGAGTGCGCCAAGCTCTTGTCGGAGGCGGAGGCGGCTGCAGACGGGCGGGCGGGGGCGGGCGGCGCCTCCTCGGGCGCGGCAGCGGCAGCTGTGGACGCGCCGCTGCTTGGGCAGCGAGTCGAGCTCGGCGGACTCTCTTCCCGCCCCGAGCTCAACGGGCAGCGGGGCGTGGCGGGGAGGTTCGAGGGCGGGCGGTACGCGGTTGCGCTCGAGGGAAGCGGCGAGAGCGTGCGGGTGCGGCCGGAGAGGTTGCGGCAAGTGGCGGCGGCGGAGCAGGCGTCGAGCGGTGTCGCGGCAATCTCCGAAGCGGTTGTGCAAGCGGCTGAGCGAGGCGAGGAGGAGGCGGTGCTGGTGTGGCTCGAGGGCGGCGGGCGGGCCGACGCGACGTACGAGATAGACGAGGTGAGCGGCATCACGCTGCTGATGGGCGCCGCCCAATATGACCACGAGCGGCTGGTCGAGCTGTTGCTGCAGCACGGCGCGGAGATCAACCTGCAGAGCAGCGCCGGCTACACCGCGCTGATGCTCGCCGCCTTCCACGGCCACGAGCGGGTGGTCGAGCTGCTGCTGCGGCGCGGCGCTGATGTCAACCTGCAGAGCAGCGACGGCGGCACCGCGCTGATGGGCGCCGCCGGCCAAGGCCACGAGCGTGTGGTCGACTTGCTGATTCGGCACGGGGCGAAGGTCAGCCTGCAGGACAGCGTCGGCGGCACCGCGCTGAAGTACGCCGCCGGACAAGGCCACGAGCGGGTGGTCGAGTTGCTGATACGGCGTGGGGCGGAGCTCAACCTGCAGGACAGCGGCGGCTGCACCGCGCTGATGCTCGCCGCCCTCTTCAACCGCCCCGCCGTCGTGCGGCGCTTGCTGCGGGCGGGCGCAGACACGGCGGCGCGTGCTGAGAAGCAAGACAGCGCTGCAGCTGCCAAGGAGAAGGGTCACGTCGAGTGCGTCGAGGCCTTCCGGCAGCACGTCAAGGAGTCGGTCGTGGCGGGACGGCCCACGGCGACGGCAGCCGGCGGCGAAGGCGCAGGCGGCGCTTCCCCTGGCGGCGCTTCCTCGGCTGGACCGAGAGTCGCGGAGACGCTATCTCCAGCGGTGGCGGCGGGGCGGGCGTCGAGCGGTGTCGCGGCAGCCCCCGATGCGGTCGTGGCAGCAGCGGAGCGAGGCGAGGAGGCGGCGGTGCTGGCGTGGCTTGACAGTGGCGGGCGGGTCGACGCAACGTACGAGAGAGGCCAGGCGAGTGGCGTCACGCTGCTGATTGGCGCCGCTGCCCACGGCCACGAGCGGGTGGTCGAGTTGCTGCTGCGGCGCGGGGCGGAGATCAACCTGCAGAACAGCGACGGCTGGAACGCGCTGATGGCCGCCGCCTTCAACGGCCACGAGCGGGTGGTCGAGCTGCTGCTGCGGCACGACGCGGAGATCAACCTGCAGAGCAACGAAGGCTTCACCGCGCTGATGGGTGCCGCCCAGGAAGGCCACGAGCGGGTGGTCGACTTGCTGATACGGCGCGGCGCTGAGGTCAACTTGCAGGACATCAAAGGCTACACCGCGCTGATGTTCGCCGCCCTCTTCAACCACCCCGCCGTCGTGCGGCGCTTGCTGCGGGCGGGCGCAGACACGGCGGCACGCAGTGCGAGCGGCAAGACGGCGCTGCATTGGGCCGAGGAGAAGGGCAACGCCGCGTGCGTCAAGGTCTTGTCGGAGGCGGCGGCGGCTGCAGACGGCCGGGCGGGGGCGGGCGGCGCCTCCTCGGGTGCGTCAGCGGCAGCTGTGGACGCGCCGCTGCTTGGGCAGCGAGTCGAGCTCGGCGGGCTCTCTTCCCGCCCCGAGCTGAACGGGCAGCGGAGCGTGGCTCAGAGCTTCGAGGGCGGGCGGTACGCGGTTGCGCTCGAGGGCGGCGGCGAGAGCGTGCGGGTGCGGCCGGGTAATCTGTCGCCGGCTGCGGCGGAGCGGGCTTCGAGCGGTGCCGCGGCAGTCTCCGATGAGATCCTCGCAGTGGCTGAGCGAGGCGACGAGGAGGCGCTGCTGCCGTGGCTCGAAGGCGGCGGGCGGGTCGACGCGACGTACGAGAGAGGCGGCTTGAGCGGCCTCACGCTGCTGATGGGCGCCGCCTTCAACGGCCACGAGCGGGTGGTCGAGCTGCTGATTCGGCACCGCGCTGATATCAACCTGCAGGACAGCGGCGGCGGCACCGCGCTGATGGTCGCCGCCACCAACGACCACGAGCGGGTGGTCGAGCTGTTGATTCGGCACGGCGCTGAGGTCAACTTGCGGGACAGCGTCGGCGGCACCGCGCTGATGTTCGCCGCCCTCTTCAACCACCCCGCCGTCGTGCGGCGCTTGCTGCGGGCGGGCGCAGACACGGCGGCACGCAGTGCGAGCGGCAAGACGGCGCTGCATTGGGCCGAGGAGAAGGGCAACGCCGCGTGCGTCAGGGTCTTGGCTGAGGCGGCGGCGGCTGCAGACGGCCGGGCAGGGGCGGGCGGCGCCTCCTCGGGCGCGGCAGCGGCAGCGGTGGACGCGCCGCTGCTTGGGCAGCGAGTCGAGCTCGGCGGGCTCTCTTCCCGCCCCGAGCTGAACGGGCAGCGGGGCGTGGCTCAGAGCTTCGAGGGCGGGCGGTACGCGGTTGCGCTCGAGGGCGGCGGCGAGAGCGTGCGGGTGCGGCCGGGTAATCTGTCGCCGGCTGCGGCGGAGCCGGTGTCAGGCAGTGTCGTGGAAGTCTCCGACGAGGTCATCGCAGCGGCTGAGCGAGGCAACGAGGAGGCGCTGCTGCCGTGGCTCGAAGGCGGCGGGCGGGCCGACGCGACGTACGAGAGAGGCGAGACTAGCGGCCTCACGCTGCTGATGGGCGCCGCCAACCACGGCCACGAGCGGCTGGTCGAGTTGCTGCTGCGGCGCGGGGCGAAGGTCAACCTGCAGGACAGCAAAGGCCTCACCGCGCTGATGTTCGCCGCCAACAACGGCCACGAGCGGGTGGTCGGCTTGCTGATTCGGCACGGCGCTGATATCAACCTGCAGGACAGCGGCGGCGGCACCGCGCTGATGCGGGCCGCCCACCACGGCCACGAGCGGGTGGTCGACTTGCTGATACGGCGCGGCGCTGATGTCGACCAGCAGAACAGCAGCGGCGTCACCGCGCTGATATACGGCGCCGGCAGCGGCCACCCCGCCGTCGTGCGGCGCTTGCTTCGGGCGGGCGCAGATGCTGCGGCGCACACTGTTGAAGGCAAGACGGCGCTGCAGTGGGCCGAGGAGAAAGGTCACGCCGAATGCGTGCGCACCTTCGAGGAGCACTCGACGACCGCAGCAGAGGCGGAGGGGGAGGCGGCGGTCGCAGAATCAGCCGAACAGGCGGCGGCCGCACGCGAGGTGGCAGCGGCTGCGGAGGCGGCGGAGGCGCGCAATGCTGCCGAGGCGGCGCTGCGCGAGGCGGTTGAGGCGTGCGGCCGAGGCGACGCCGATCTGGAGGCGCTCAGGGCGGCGATCAACGCGAACACCCAGGCCGCCGACGGCTCGGAGGCGCTGCGGGCGGCGCGGCGGTTGCGCGACGAGCTGGCGGAGCGAAAGGTCCGCGAGGCCAGGGCGCTGAAGCGGCAGCGGCAGAAGGAGGAGAAGGCGGCGGCGAGGCAGGCGGCGGCGGCTGAGCGGGCGGCGGAGCAGGCGGAGGAGGCGCGGGCGGCTGAGGAGGCGCGGGCGGCTGAGGAAGCGGATCGGGTGGTAGCAGAGGCTGCGGCGGCGCGGGCGGCGGAGGAGGCGGAGGCGGCGTCGCGCGCAAGGGAGGAGGCAGAGGCGCGGGCAAGGGAGGAGGCGGCAAGGGAGAGGGAGGAGGCGAGGATGAGGGCGGAGGCGGCGGAGGTGGCGGCGGCGGAGGCAGCGGCGGAGGCGGCGGCTGTAGAGGCGGCAGTGGCGGCCGTGGCGGCGGCGGAGGCTCAAGAGGCGGCGGCAGCGGAGGCGGTGGCGGCGGCAGCGGCAGAGGCAGCGGAGGCGGCGTCGAGTGTCGCCGCTCTCGCCGCCGCCGCCGCGCCGCCCTCCGCCGTCCCTCTCGACGAGCTCATCGCGGCGACCGACGGCTTTGCCGAGGCGCGCAAGGTGGGCGAGGGAGGCTTCGGGCGCGTCTATCGTTGCGACGCGCTGCCGTCGCTCCCGCGCGTCGCTTGCGGGTTCGCCGTCAAGACGGCGTTGGTCGGTGTCGGCGCCCAAGGCCTCGCCGAGCTGCAGAGCGAGGTGCGCACGCTCAGCGCGGCGTGCCACCGGTCCCTGCTCCCTCTCCTGGGCGTCTGCCTGGCACCGGCGAGAGCGTGCCTCGTCTACCCCCTCTGCCGCGGCGGCAGCCTCGAGGACCGCCTCTACCGCGCTCCAGCCGCACTGCAGCGGCTCCGCATGCTCGGCTTCGAGACGCCGCCTCCGCCGCTCTCCGCCACCGCACGGCTCCGCGTGCTGCGCGACGCCGCGAGAGCGCTGCACTACTTGCACACGCTCTCGCCCATGATCCTGCACCGCGACGTCTCGGCGGGCAACATCCTGCTCGACGGGCGCGGCAACGGCTACCTCGCCGACGTGGGCCTCGCGCGCGCGGCAGAGGCGACGGCCGGCGGCAACCAACAGGTGTCGCACCTCTCGACGCAGCGCCTCTTCGGCAAGCTAGGGTACATGGACCCGATCATTCCGCAGAGCGGGCAGGTTTCGCAGCTGACCGACGGCTACGCGCTCGGCATCACGCTGCTCGTCGCCCTGACCGGCCGCGGCGCCGTTGGCCTCCTCGACGAGTGCGACGATGCGCTGGAGGAGCCCGACACGGCGGAGAGCGTCGCGGCGGCCGACGTGGGCTGGTCGGCGGCGCAGGCCGAGGAGCTGACGCGGCTGGTGGTCGGGCTGGCTCTCGTGAAGAAGAAGAAGCGGATGCCGCTCGCGGAGGCGCTGCCGCGGCTGGAGGCGCTTGTCGAAGCGGCGGGGGCGGTGGAGGAGACGGCTGGGGCCGAGGAGCGCCTGTGTGACCTCTGCTACGACGCACCGCGTTCGGTCCGCTTCGCGTGCGGCCACGCGCTGTACTGCGAGGCTTGTGTGCCGCGCGTGCTGGAGCGCGACACCAACTGCCCGGCTTGCCGCCAGCCGGCGCTGCCCATCGCCGCAACTGGGCGGCTGGTGGCGGCGCAGACGACGTTTGTTCACCAGCCGCCGTCGCGCACCGTGCCCCAGGCTCAGCCCGTGGGCGGCACGGAGGCGGTCGGTAGGCGAGGGGGGCGAGGGGGGCGTGGACGTGGCGGGCGGGGCGGGCGGGGCGCAGGGCGCGGCGGCTCTGCTTAGTGCTCTTACACTTCATGACACAATCGCAGCGGCAACCCGCACGCTCAGCGCAGCGCAGGCGAGCTTTAGAAGCCCTGTAGAAGCCATCGCGACAGCGAGAGCATCACGGGTGCCGAGACTGTGATGCCACCAGGAGCGGGGGAGGATGTCGTGCTCTCCTGGGCTAAAAGTTCCAACTTCCATTTCACTCCGACACATGATTCTTGAAAAGCTCCAGAGCTCCACCCTCGCGTCGACACTGGCAGAGCGCACCCCTGTTCTGTGTAGCGCTAGTGAACGCCCAGGGAACCGATATGCCTTACACTATTTTTGTACAATACTCAGGTCCCGCTAGCAAGTCATGAACAGGGTAAGGGAGGGAGGGAGAGCAAACAACTGGGAAGTTCACAGCTGAGCTTACCCAGAGAACTCCGTTCTCACCCACAAGCGAGCGCTAGTGAACGCCCAGGGAACCGATATGCCATCCCCAACCGCCCGAGCGCCGGAGGTGGGCGCTCGGAGGCCGGAGGCATGAGAAAGCCGACATGCGCGGGGCGCACGAGCGGCGGAGCGAGAGCGGGCTCGCGTATGGTGTGTGTGTGTGTGTGTGTGTGTGTGTGTGTGTGTGTGTGTGTGTGTGTGTGTGTGTGTGTGTGTGTGTGTGTGTGTGTGTGTGTGTGTGTGTGTGTGTGTGTGTGTGTGTGTGTGTGTGTGTGTGTGTGTGTGTGTGTGTGTGTGTGTGTGTGTGTGTGTGTGTGTGTGTGTGTGTGTGTGTGTGTGTGTGTGTGTGTGTGTGTGTGTGTGTGTGTGTGTGTGTGTGTGTGTGTGGCACGCGCGCGGATCTCCATGCGTCCGTGCGCGTGTGCGACGAGGGAGCTAGCTCGTCGGCTCGCCAGGCTCCGCTGTGTCAGCAGCGCCGCGGCGGCGCTCCCACGACGGTGGAAGCGCCTGGTAGAATCCGACTCACAATCGGCGAATCCCATCACCCGAACGTCGGTCGCACTTCTATCACGGTGAATTCGAGGCCACCATCCGACTTGACGATCTCCTTGTCGCTCGTTGGCGCGAGATGCGTCAGTGGCGGATAGAGCACCTCAACTTCGCCCGGAAAGGCAGACAAGAAGGAGAGGTCAGCACCGCGCTCCCGGAAGCTGCCTGTCTCGAGCTTGAGAAGCACCGAACACGCGCTTGCCGAGTAGCGGATGGCTATCTCGAGCTCGCGCGTCGTGGACATCGGAGCCTTCTCCGCGCCGCCCTGAGAGAGAAACTCGTCAGAAACGCCCACATTGCGCAAGCCGCGCCACAACGTGACCTGATTGGCTCCGGCCAGCCCTCCGCCTTCACCGCTGCCCCCCTCGCCGCCTCCGCCCAGCCCCTTGGCCTCGACGGCGCGGAGCTGTCCTATGGCCTCGGTCAGCAGATGGACCGTGATGGGTAGGGGGTGCGGGTGCTCGGCGCTGAGCGGCCGCGGCTGGAAGTTGACGTCGAAACCGCGCAGATGGTTGTTAATGCTCTTGTAGCACGCGGTCGTGTAGAGCCGCAGCGCAAGCACCATGCCGACGGTGAGCTGCGCCGCACGGGCGTCACGATGCTCCACAAACCACTCGAGCGACAGGCCCTTCTCGCGACCCTCGTCGAGGACGCCATTCGGCCACTGTTTCGCGTTGTCGCCAGTCTTGCCGTAGCGCACATAGTGAAAGCACTCTTTATCCTCTTCAGTTCCATGCGCCATAAACTCGGCCTCCATCGCCGCGAGGCCCGAGTCCTCAGCGTGCTGTGCTAGGCCCACATCGCGGGGATCAACGCACATAAAGTCGGCAATCGGCAGCACCGTGGCGACTGCTGAGCCAAAGACGAGCTCGCGCCAGTCTGCCTCGAAGCGTCCGCCGACGCGTTCCTCTTCCGGTAGCGCATCAACGACACGACCAATCTCACGACTAATCTCGTTACTCAGCCTGGAGCGTTCCAGCCGCTGGTCATATTTTGAATTGCGCTGAGTGTCGACTCGCACGCGGCGGCGCTGCCGGGCTTTGCAGAGGAAAAACACCGCTGCGCCGATGACCACCAGCACCGCCACACTGACCGCGATTCCCACGATCAAGGGACTGACCGATGTAGGGTCGTTCGCCTCCCAGTAGGGAGGGAAGGTCGGAGGTGACGGCGGGGACGGTGGCGTGAACGGAGGCAGTAGCGGCGAGGGGGGTGGAGCAGGTGGCGGCGAGGGCGAGGCGGAGGGAGGCGGCGGCAAGGGCGAGGCGGAGGGAGGCGGCGGCGAAGGCGACGCGGAAGGTGGCGGCGGCGAGGGCGAGGCGGACGGCGGCGGAGGGGACGGCGGCGTAGAGGGCGGGGGCGGCGAGGGCGATGCGGAGGGAGGCGGTGGCGGCGCCGGAGGAGACGGCGGGGATGATGGAGGCGAGGGCCAGCACAGCAGCCAACCACTGGAGGTCAGACCGCCCGAGTCTGCCTTCCATCTGATTATTCCGTCGTAAGCCACGACACCGTTGGGACCCGTGGTGCCGCAGTACATTTTGCTGTTGACAATGACGTGATCGGAGGTGCAGTCAGGTTCTCCGTTGTAGAGGTAGGGCATCTCCACGTCGAAGGCACGCGCTTCTATCGGGACAGCAGGTACGTTCGAAATCGTGCACTCCTGATCGACTCCGTCCCACGTGTTGTATGGCTCGGGGTAAAATGGGCTCGAAGCACAGACTCCGCCATTGGTGAGCGAGCATGGCCCATCGACGTTTGTCGATCCCGGCAGATGCGGGGGTGGCGGAGGCGGCGACGTGGGGACGGGCGGCGAAGGCGGTGACCTTTCTACGGAGCATCCCGTATCGGAAGTGGCGCGGATAAACTCAGTCGGCGAGGAGCTGCAGTCGATCGAATTTTCCTGATTGATACAGTACATGTACGTCCCGGAACTGGTGCATGGCCCGGTCGAAGGAACGAAAGAAGGCAACCACGGACCGGTTGGGAAGCAGTTCTCACACGACGCAGATGAGCGACTAAACAACGAGAGCAGAGTTGCCAGCGAGAGCAGGATGACCCGCATTGTAGTCTGTGAAGAGAGGACGAGAGGCGCTCACGAAAGCAGGCAGACAGGATATCGCGAAAACAGGTTGGTCGATCGGTGTTCTCCGGTTGGGTTGCAAAATTGTGAGGGTCGGGAGGGAAAACTTTTCTTTCTTTACTTACTCAGGTACACACCACGGGAGCCACACACAAATACTTCACGGTAGCGTCAGAAGACGAGCCTCACCGGCTCCATCCATCGTTCGTAGTAGTCGGCCGCGTGGTAGAGCGTCAGCGCCATGTCCACGTCGAGCGCCACCTGCAGCCCAGAAGACGCGCCGTAGAGCATGGCCGCCAGCGGCCGCGACGCCGAGGCCAGCACCGCGCCGATGCACGCAAACATACTCCTGGCTTGACTTTGACCCCTCGACCTCAACACACACATCGCTGAACGAGGGCATGTTCTGGTGCAGCTCGAGGAGCGAGCCGCGGATGTCGAGATGTCGAGCGGGTCGCGCTGCAGCTCCCGCGTCGGCTCGTCCTCCGCGTCGGAGAGCACGCGCCGCCGCTTGGGCGGACGCTCGTCGTCGGCGCGAGACATGGCGGTCGGCTCTTTTCCCTTACAGCAAGCAGGGCTGCGAGATAAAGAAATTTCGCACCCGCCAGGAAGGGAAAAATCGCTGTCGACAGACGATGTGGGTCGTCGGCCTCACCGGCTCAATGGGCAATGGAAGCTATGGCCATTTGGGCCACGGCGGCGAGCAGCACCAGCTGCTGCCGAAGAAGGTCGAGGCCTTCGCTGGCCAGCGCGTCGTCGCTGTGTCGGCAGGAAGCGGCCACAGCCTCGCCCTCACACCGCCGACGGCGCCGTCTGGAGCTGGGGCGATGGAGAGGCTGGCCAGCTGGGCCACGGCGACCAGCAGAGCCAGCTGCTGCCGAAGAAGGTCGAGGCTTTTGCAGGGCGGCGCGTCGTCACTGTGTCGGCGGGATGCGACCACAGCCTTGCCATCACCGCCGATGGCAGTGTCTGGAGTTGGGGTGGTGGAGGCTCTGGCCAGTTGGGCCACGGCGACAGGCAGCGCCAGCTGCTGCCGAAGAACGTCAAGGCCTTGGCTGGCCAGCGCGTCGTCGCTGTGTCGGCGGGAAATAAGCACAGTATCGCCATCACCGCCGACGGCGCTGTCTATACCAGCCATCACTTTAGTTGGTATAGTACCCAATGATTTCTTTTTTAGTTTCCCATAAGTAGGGTAGGTAGGTAGGTAGGTAGGTAGGGGCACCGCAGGGGCCGGTCAGGTTTTGGCAGAATTTCAGGATGAGGGCCCCCAAAGCAAGGAAGAAAAATAAACTACACCTGGGGCTGCCACGACTACTTTGACCGCGAGGTATGCGCCCGGCCATCACTACTTCGTTGTTTTGTTTTGACATGGATGAGTAAGAAGCCCATATGTCTTGGACTTTGACAAGCGCGAAGAAACGTGCCTTTTTCTTTTTTTTTCCTTCTTGCGACATTTCTCCGAAAAGTACCTGACGGATGCGAGAAGCAGATCGAAAATGCTGGTTCAGACCCCGCTCACCCCTCCGGGCCTCGGCGCCGATGTGGTGATGCCGAGCATAAATGAGGACACACCGACACCGACCACAACCTCCTTCGAAGCCCGCGCGCTGGAACTCCTCCGCCTTGGTGACAACGCCCGCGCGCTGGAACTCCTCGAGGGAGCTGACAAGTTGAATATCCGCCTCGTCAACATGCTCTTCACGGCGCTGATTGGGACCGGGGTCGGGGTAGACGCGGCCGCGGTCCGCGCCCAGCAGGCGTGTGCGGCTCACGGCATCGCTCCCAACGCGTCAATCTTCAACAACATTCTCGCAGCGCTCGACAAGGCGCCTCGACCCTCTGTGCCACCGACAACCCCCTTCACCCCCCTTACCCAAGTTCCCTTTGTGCAGGCGGGGCCCCCAGAGGCGGTGCTCGCGTGGCTCGCAAAGATGCGTGCGGCGGTGCCCGTCACCACCACGGCGGCAAACATCGCCCTCAAGGAAAGCGCCCCTGCCCGCCCTCCCGCCCCCCCCCTCCTCCCTCCTCCCTCCTCCCTCCTCCCTCCTCCCTCCTCCCTCAACACACCTCTGCGACGCCTGCAGGCCCACCTGCAGCGGCGCGACTTTGGCGCCGCCGCCGAGCTGCTGCGCAGCATGATGAAGCGGGCCGCCGGTGCCGACTACCCGCCCCCGCCCAACGAGATGTCCTTCAACACGGTCATCTCTGCCCTCGGCGACGCGGCGCAGCCCGAGCGCGCAGAGTCGGTCCTCTCGACGATGATCGACGCCGGCTTCACAGCGTCGCCCGTCACCTTCACCGCGACCATCGCCGCTTTTGCAAAGCAGTCCCGCCCCGCGGACGCCGCCCGCGTCCTCAAGCGCATGCTCGCTGCGCGGCTGCAGCCCGACACGTGGTGCTTCAATGCCGTCCTGTCGGCATACGCCAACGCCGCCGACCCGGAGGGGGCGCGGGCCACGCTGGCCAACTTCGAGGCGCGCGCGGCGGAGGAGTGCCCGAACGCGGCGCCCGACTTGGTCTCGTACAACACGCTCATGCTCGCCTGCGCGCGGGGCGGCAGGCCCGCCGAGGCGGAGGCTGCCTTCCAAAAGCTGCTCGCGCGCGGGCTGGTGCCAAACGAGGTATCGTACTCGACCGCCATCTCAGCACATGCACGCGCCGGCAACGCCGCCGCCGCGCAAGGCTGGCTCGACAAGATGACCGCCGCCGGCATCGCCCCCGACGCGGTCGCCTTCAACGCCGCCTGCTCCGCCCACGCGCGTCTCGGCGACGCCGCCGCCGCGCTGCGCTGTGTCGACGCGATGCGCGCGGCGGGCGTCGAGCCGACAGCGTCGACGCACGCGATCCTGGTCAACGCGCTGGTGAAGGCGGGGCAGCTCGACGCGGCCAGCGCGTCGCTGCAGGCGCTGCTCGTCGCCGGGGAGCGCCTCTCCGCGCCGACGTTCAACACGCTCATCTCCGCGTACGGCAAGGCTGGCCGCAGGCCCGACGCCGAGGCGGCCTTCAGCGCGATGCTCGCGGCGAACGTGCGCCCGTCGCTCGTCACCTACAACGCCCTCGCCTCGGTCTACGCGCTCGAGGGCGACATCGACGCCGCCGAGGCCGCAGTGCACGCGGCGTCGCAGCGTGGCTTTGCGCCCGACCGCTTCACCTATGCGGCGCTCTTCAACGCGTGCGAGGCGCTTCCGGCGCGCGACCGGCGCCGGCGCGCCGTGCCGCACGTCACGGCTCTGCTCTCTTCGCGCGTCGAATTGACGGAGCGGCTGCGCCGCTCTTCCGCACGGCTGCTCGGAGACGACTCGTTCGCCGCCCTCCTCAAGTCTCACCGAGGCTCCGGCGGCGGGGGCGCGGCGACTCGCGCGGCGCGCCCGCGCGCCAGCCCGTCCCTGCGCGTGGAGGCGCCGGAGTTCGTCCCTACGGGCGCCGAGGGCGCCGAGGGCGGAGGCTGCAGTGCTGGGGCCGCGGCAGAGGCGGGCGAGGATGACGGGTGGACCGAGGTGCAAACTTCGCGCCGCGGCGGCCGGCGAGGCAAGGCGAAGCCGCCGGCGGCGGCGGCGGCCTCGGCGACGATCCGAAAGGAGAAGCCGCCGACCCCGCGGACGAGCACGGCGCCGCAGCCGAGCGCGCCGTCGCCGGTGCGCCTCGCCGGGGTGCCGCTCACTCGCTCAAAGTCAAACCGCGCGCGGCTGCTCGAGCTGGCGCAAAGCGTCGCCGCCGCCGAGGCCGGCGACGCGGAAGGCGGCTCGCCCGCCTCTGGGGACGGGCAGCGCGGATCGATGCGCTCGCGGTCCGTCTCATCCAACTTAGCGGACGCGCTCACCGTGCCGCCGGCGGTGCCGCTCACGAGGTCGGCCGCCTCGGAGCTCGCGATCACGTTGGGCGACGACATGCGGCTCGAGTAGCGCGGAGAGTGGTAGTCGCGGTCAGCATGCGGCCCATGCCCGACCCTTTCTGTGTGGTTCTATGGACTCTTTGGCGCCATTCCTTTTTTCCTTAAAAGTGAATGCAGTACAGTTGTGTGTGCGCGCTCCGGGCTCTCCGCCCTCCGTGTCCGCGCAGGCGCGGGCGGACGGCGGAAGTCGGTTTTCAGTGTGCGCATGTGGCATGAGTTCCAGAGTGCAGAGAGCAGAGTCGCATCTGTACAGATGTACGCGCGCGGGCCACGCTGAGTGACTTGGCCTTGCCTCGCTCCATCCGCACTGCGGGGCGCGTGAGCCTGCCGCCCTACACACGCGTCGCACGCAACTCCACAGCGCCGCCGGCGCAGCCAGCCGCTCTCGACCCGTGTGTTCAGCCGCTTCAGGCTCCGACGAGCAAACGCACCTGCCGACGGTGGGGTGCGCGCTCTCAGGGACGTCCGGCGTGGTGAGGGGAGGAGGCGGCGAGGGAGTGGGATGCAAGGTGGCGTGCGCGCCTGCTGAGCCTCGTCGGCCAGCTTGGGGTGGCTCTCGGCAATCGCCTCTCCCGCCGCGTTGGCGTCCGCCGCCGTGGCCCAGCCCGAGGAGAGCAGCGGCGCCAGCGTGACGAGGGCCTGCGCGCAAAACTTGGCCGTCGCCCGCTTGTCCACGCCCGCGGTGAGCGAGCGGAGCAGGTCTGCGCCGAGGGAGGGCCGGGCGGCGACGAGCGCGGCCCCGTGGCGCTGTGCAACCTCCTTGAGGCACGCGGCAGCGAACTGCGCGTGCTGGCCTGCCTCGGTCGACTGCTCCGCAAGCGGCTGCACCCACACGCCCGAAGCGACCACCTCTCCGAAGTCCGGCACGCGGGCGGAGCCGGCCGCCGCGGCAGCGGCGCCGTGCAGCTGCAGCAGGAGCATCACGCACCGCCACGCGTTCTTGCGGAGCACCGCGTCGGGGTGCACCGCACTCGCGAGCAGGGCGGCCGCGGCTCCCGGCGCCGCAAGAGCGTCGGTGGCGAGGCGGAGCTGCCGTGGCGGCGGCGTCGCGAGGCCCGAGTCGGACGGGAGGAGGAGCCCGTCGCCGAGGCAGCGCAGGCACGCGCTGCGCTGCGGGACCGTCGAGGTCGAACGAGAGGAGCCCGCCACGAGCGCCTGCACGAAGCTCACGGGCGCAGCCGCGTTGGACCAGGCAGCCGACAGCTCGTCCGACGTCGCGGTGGAGCCGTCGCTGGCCAGCAGCTTGGCCTCGAGGGCTGTCCATGCAGTGGCGGCGGCCTCCTCCGCCGGATCGACCACCTCAGCCTGTTCGACCGCCGCCGCGTCGGGCGGCGCCACCTCCGCCACCTCCGCCACCTCCGCCACCTCCGCCACCTCCGCCGCCGGCTGCTCCGCCGCTTGCTCGGCCGGCTGCTCCGCCGCTTGCTCGGCCGGCTGCTCCTCACACGGGGGCGACGCCTCTACCTCCATCGCCTCCGCGGCCGGCGTCGGAGGCTCGTCTGGCGCCGCCTCTGGCGCCGCCGCCTCTCCCTCGGGCTGCGGCGCGTGCGGCTGCTTGCCCTGCGCCGACGCAGGCGCCCCGGCGTTCAGCAGCGCGGCAATGACCGGGTCCGAGTTGGCGAGCCCGATTGGCCGGGCCTTGCCCGCGGCGAGCTCGTCCGCCGCAGCGGCCGGCGCCGGTGCTACGACGGTCCGGCTCTCCGTCTTGGGCCCGCCCAGCGCGGTGGCGGGGCTGGCGCCCCCAGAGGAGGGCCGGAAGAAGGCGTCGAGTCCGCCCTTCCGCTTCTTGGTCGCCCGGCCGTGTTGGGCAGCCTTGTCCGAGCCGGCGGCTGCGCGGGCCGCCTCGGAGCCGGCCGATCCCGCGCTGCCGCACGCGCCGTCGCCAGCGGAGGGTGGCGCCCTCTCTGCCGTCAGCGGGGCCGGCGTCTCAGCGGGCGGCGGCGAGGATGCTGCCGCCGCCGCCGGCGGCGGCGGCGGCGCTGGCGCGGCGCTAGCGGCGGCGGGAGGAGGCGAGGCGCTCGAGGGGCTGGTCGCCGATGGGTCGGACGCCACGGACGCTGTGCCGCCAGCGGGCTTGAGCATCATGTTCTGGAGCACGGTGGGCGCCACCACGCCCACCGCAACGGGCGCGGCGGAGGGCGCGGCGACAGTCGGCTTGGCCACGGGCTTGGGCGGCGGCTTCGCCCCGGACCGCGAGCGCGCCGGCGGCGGCGGGTCGAGCCCAAAGCCCTCGGCGAGCTCGTCGTGCACCAGCCAGAGGGCGACGGTGTCGTACGGCGCGCCGGCGACCGTCGTGCGCTTCCGCTTCGCGGCGATCTCCTTGAGCTTGAGGCCGATGTCCTTCTTGAAGTGCTGCGGGTGCGACGCAGCGAAGCGCTCCACCAGCGCTGGAGCGCCCTCGGACGAGCCGTGCACGAGCTCCGCGAGCGCGAGGGTGGACGGGTTGCCGAGCGGCACCTTGCTGGAGGTCGCCTTGCCTGCCGTCGGCGTCGACCGTCCCTCTGTGGGCGCGGAGGCCGCCGCTGCGGCGGGCTCGAAGACGAGCGGCGTCGGAGCGAGCACCTCGACAGCGTAGCTTGCGAGCAGCGGCGAGGCTGGCGCCGTCGAGGGGCAGAGGTTCACGACCAGGCGCGGCACCATCTTGGCCGGCCTCCGCGCCTGTCCGCCCCCCGCCGCCCCGCCGCGCGCCTCTGCCGCCGCGCCGCAGCCCTCTTCGGCCGAGAGGTAGTCGTCGTCGACGACAAAGCCGTCGCAGTCGTCCTGTCGGAGGGGTGGCGGGCAAGGGGCGGCGGTGGGCGAGGGCGGGGGTCGGCGGCCGCTCGCGGGCTGGCAGTGGCGACGCTCTGAGCGGCGGCACCTCCTCTCCGTCGCGCCCGCCCGGCGCGTCGGCGTCCTCCGCCTCGTCATCCGATCCGAGCTCCTCGCCCTCGCCCTCCTCCTCCCACTCGTACTCGGACTCGACCTCGTAGTCGAGCGCCTACAGGGAAGGTTCCGAGAAGGTTCCGAGCAAGTTCCGAGAAGCCCCGCCCTCGCAATAGTCGAGCGCCTCGTCGCGCCCAAACGGCTTGCGCCCGCCAACCGCGCGGGAGGCCTTGGTCCACGTGCCGTGGTACGGCGGCCGCTTCGACTCCTCGTTCGGCTTGAGGAACTTGTACCTGCTCGCACGCACCGCGGGCCGGTGAGCACACGCCCCGCCACCGCTCCGACCGCCCGTCACAGCAGGCATCCACCGGGCCAACTGCCACGGCTGCAGCGCGGAAGCAGCGGCCGCCTCCTCGCCCCGCACCCGCTTGCGCCCCTTGAGCGCCGGCCTCCGCTTGCGCCACTTTGCCGGTCGCCACGCGCCGTCCTCCGCGCCGCCGGTGAGCACCTCGTCCAGCTCCTCGACGCTCCTCCTCGCCGGCAGCCGCAGCGGCGCCTACCCGCGCCTCGCCCGCGACGTGAGACCGCCGCAAGCCGACCGCTGCAAGCCAAAGAGAGGGGGGGGGGGGGGGGGTCGGCGCCAGCAAGGTGAAGTCGTCCGGCTTTTGGTACGCGCGGACGGGGCGGCCGCCGCGGACGTAGATGCCCCCGAAGGCCGCCTTGCCGCCCGCGGACGGGCTCGCGCCGCCCCGCGGAGAGCCATTCGCAGCCTCCTCGAGCCGGGGATCCTTGGCTGCCGGCTCCGGCCCTGCCGCCGACGCGGCCGCCGAGGGGGTGGGTGAGGGGGTGGGCTTGGCGGGCGACTTGGCCGCCGCCGCCGGCTTGCCCCAGAAGGCCGTGAGGGACGAGCGCTTCGCCTGGGTGCCAGGAGGGCGCGCGGTCGCCAGACGCCCTCGCGCGCCGCGGTGGGGTGGGGAGGCGAGGAGCGGGGCGCGGTCCAGGGGCAGAGGAAGGGAAGGGCGGCCCGCGCCTTCTTCTCCAGCTCATCCTTTCGCCGCAGCTGCTCCTCCGCCTCCTCGCGCGCCTGCACCGCACGGAGGGGCGGGATCGGCGCTGCAGCGGCGGCGGCACCAGCAGCGGCCGGGGCCGGGGAGAGAGACGGTGAGGAGGCGGGGGCGGGGCGCGCCTTGCGCTCGCGCTCCTCCGCGAGGGCCTTGCGCTCCGCCTCCTTGCGCTCCGCCTCCGCCTTCTTGGCTGCCGCCGCCTCCGCCTTGGCCGCCTCTCTCAGCGCTTTCTCGGCCGCCTTGCGCTCGCGCTCGGCCGCCTGCTCCTTCGCCTTGGCCTCCTTGGCCTCGGCGAGCTTCTTCTTCTGCAGCTCGCGAATCGCACGCTCCTCTTCTTTGGCCTCCGCCTTACGCCTCCGCTCTGCCTCCTTCTCGGCCTTGCTCAGCTTGACGGGAGGAGGTGCTGGCGCCGGCGCAGACACGGTCGCCGTTACGGTCACCGGAGGCGGCACGGTGGGCGCCGCCGGCTCAGCTGCGGCTCTTGCCGCCGAGATTGGCGATGGAGGCTGACTGCCACCCGCGGAGGATGCAGGCGATGGGGGCGGCTGAGCGGCTTCGGTCATCGGGTTGTTGCCAGTTGGTTTCGCGCCAACACCCTGGTTTTCTTTTTTACTACGTATGGCAGGCTTCGCATCACAGACCATTACATCGTCATCATCTGTCTAGCAAACGAAAGAAAGGACGCGAATGAATAAAAATAAAAAGCAAGCGATCGGGGCCGGGCACCGCCTCGGGAGGATACACAAAATCTGCGGCGAGCGGCGCGTGGGCCCCGACCTATACAGCTCACGGCTCACAACGTAAACGATGGTACCGCCCTGTAGCGCTGGCGCAGCAGCCCCGCGGCACGTACTGGCGTACACAGTACACGCACATGCGCACGCACACTTGACCTCAGCCCTGCGACTGAGACTCTGCAGCGTTCGGTCGGATGCCGGAGGCGCGCGCGTCGGCGGGCGTGAACCCCTCCCCCTTGACGAAGACGACCACGTTTTGGTGGGTCGGCACCAGCTTCGCGCCCGACCCCATGGTCCTGGTGGCTCGCAGCGCGGCCGTGCCGGTGGACGTGGTGAGGACGGCGTCGTTGTACAGGCTGCAGCCCGCCTCCTTGAAGGCGCTGATGGTGTCGCTGTGGAACAGCTCGAGGGCACCTCCCTTCCCACGAAAGTTGCCCACGACAAACGTCGAGAGGGCCTTTGGGCGGAGCAGCGACACGGCGTTGGCGACGATGCGCTTGTACTTGACGAGGAAGGTCGCGTAGGAGGGCAGGCCGCTCAGGTCCTTTGGCCCGGCCTTGTACTCCTCCAGGTTGAAGTAGGGCGGGCACGAGACGATCGCGTCGGCCAGCGGCTCGAGGCCAAGCCGGTGCAGCTCCTTGGGCACGAGCGTGGCGATCTGCTCGCTGTCGCCCACGACCCAGATCGGCGGGTGGCGGAAGTCCCACTGCCCCTGCGGCACCTGCTTCCGGTTCGCCTCCACCTGCCGCGCGGAGACGTCGACGCCGATGTACTGCACGCCTTTTGCCGCCGCGACGAAGCCGCGCACGACCCCGCCCGCGAAGGGGTCGATCACAACCACGGGGCGGTGCCTCACCTTGCGCGGGCGCGGCACCCACCAGGAGACGACGTTCTCCATGAGGACGGGGTCGAAGACCGAGGTGCCGTTGAGCTTGGAGGAGGCGGGGAGCAGGTGCCGCAGCCCCGCGCCGAGCAGGTCCTCGTCGCGGCCGAGGCTCGAGTCGAACAAGTCGTGCCACTCCTTCTTGCGGCGCTGCCACACGCCCTGCTTCGCGTCGAGCACGCTGAACGGATTCGCACCTGCCCACGGCGAGAGGCGTGAAGAGACGCTGTCCACAGCCAACCAGGGATCTGTGCTCGGTCGCGCCGAAGCGCTGGCCGAGCTTCGTCGGAGCCGCGGCCCGGGCTGGCATCGCCGAGCGCGTGGCGCCGCGGTACGGCGACGCGGATTGCGGCTGCCGCCGCGGCTGTGGCTGCGGCGGCTCTGGGGCGGCGGCGGGAGCGGGAGGCGCGGCCGGAGCGGCGAGCAGTCGCTCCACCAAGTCGCACTTCTCGATGCAGCCGGACAAGTCGACGGCACGGCGCGAGCCCTCGTCCTTGAGCTGGCGCACGCTCAGCGCCTCGAGCCGGGCTCGCTCTGCTGAGCCGCAGGCGCCGCCCTCCTCCTCGTCCGAAAGCTCGTCGGCGTCGCTGTCCACGCGGCCCAGAAGCCGGACCAGGTCGGCCACGCTGCTCTTGAAGCGCGGGCAGAATGCCGTCTCGCCCATCCCCATCGCCTCGGCGCCTCCGAACCAGCCGCCTCCCAGTCCCTCGGCGCCTCCAAAGCCAACCCCCGCAGCCGACGGGGCAGCTGCTGACGGCGCGGGCGCTGCTGACGGCGCGGGCGCTGCTGACGGTCCCGCTTCAACCCACGGAGCCCCGCCACCCGGTGTTGCGGCCGACGGGGCAGCTGCTGCGGGAGTTGCAGGATCCGCGGCGTCGCCGCCGCTGTTGCTGCGGCCGCTGTAGTGCCGCTTCGGCGCCGGCGCGCCCTCGACCTCACAGGGTGGCGGAGACGGCGAGAGGTCTTGGACGTGCCAGACGGTTGATCGCTCACGGTCGAGCGCGATTTTGTCGCCGGTCTTGAGTGGTGGGCAACGGTCACCTTGGCTGAAGGCATTCCACGCGCCGCCATAAAAGAGCCACGTCGTATCGTGAGGCGTCGCCGAAAGACGGCGTCGCTCAATCTCGAGCGTGCAATGAACTTCTCGCACGCGTGATGCTGCGTCAGCGCCGACGTGCCTGCAACCAAGGTCTATGAGCTCATCGTCCAGCGTGATGGTGTCCGCGCCGGCGCCAGGACCCTCGCGCTGGAGGACTGCAAGCGCCATGTCCGGCGGCGGGCTGGCGGCGGCTGGCGGTGGCGGGCTGGCGGTGGCGGTTTGGTGGGTGGGCAGGGCGGTGCTGGTTCGGTTCGGGATCCGGTTCGGCAGTGGGCCACCCGCGGAAGGCGGAGGCAACTCGCAGAATTTTTTGTTCCGATGTCCTCAATCTTTTGCCTGCGGCGCGCGAAATTATTAAAACCGCCACCGCCCTTGCACTTGTACTTGTAGAGATGCTCGAGGGGGTGCTTTGTGGGGCGGTGCACAGCCAGGCCAGCAGTGAGGGGAGGCGCACCCTCACTCTCCTCGGTTGCAGAGCTCGTCGGAGGCTGCGGCACGACGGGAGGGTCGCGATAGCAGTCCTCGGGCGAGCCGACGCGCATGTCCAACCAGCGCTGGGACTCGTTGTGACGGCAGACGCCGGCTGCCTCTCCAACCGCTTCTGCAGCGTCCTTCTTTGCCCGTGCATGGGCTCGATCCGATTCCGCAGCGCGGCGGTGCTGCGCGGGAGACGGCCGCGCGCATTGACCATCAAGCCCGAAAGTTTTTCACAACGTGCCGTTACTCCGGCTCTCAGCGGGCAGCTCCCCGTTTGCCAAGCCCCGAATAAACCCCATCGCGACAGGCGCTTGCACCTGCTTTGCATCGCCGCGGCGGCGCGGCACGCATGATCTCGCAGTCCCCGCCGTGCGTCCCGCTCGTGCCCGGCGGCTTGGTCGCGCCGGCGGCCGCGGCGCGGCCGATGGCAGGGGAGGGCGGACTGCTGAGCTACGAACCGCTCGCGGCCAACATGCTACCGTCTGCGACTCCGGTGCTGCTGCCACAGGGCGACGCAGGCAACGGCGGCGCGTCGGGAGGCGGCGGCAGCCTGCACCGCAAGGCGTGGTCCGATCTCGAGGACAGCGTGGTCCGCCGTCTCGTGCAGCAACACGGCGCGCCTGCGCGCGGGAGTAGCGGGCAAAGGGCGCGTCAGCAGATGGTTTGGGGCGCGCGGGGCAGACATCTGCGCGTGCGCCATTGCAGCATGACTGAATGGCCATTCATTGGATGGGGAGCAGTGTAGACCAAGCTATGGCAGCCTGTCGTCCCGCCCCTGTGATGTAACATTAAACATACTTCCGGGCCGGTGTGCGGGGAGCCGGAACCTTAACGACCGCCCAGAAGCTTTGTTTCTGAGCGAACCAATCGGGCCAGGATCATCAGCATATGTCCCCTCCACAACATCGTGGGCGTTTGAGCGGTATTTGAGGAGCACCGCGACTCTGAAGTTCGGCCGGGTGGTCTGCAGACCCCCCCCCGCCCCCGGAGCAGCAGAGGCTCCGTGGGGTCGCAAAGTCGACGCTGGGAGTCGCACTCGTCAGGTCATCGCAGCACCACGCGGTCCTCACGTACCGCCCACATCCCCTCCACCGCTGAGAAGGCGCAGATCGACCGCCGGGCCGCGTAGTCGTCGTTAAGGAGCGGTTTTTGGAGCCGTACGAAGAGGTCCCAGACGGGCGAACATGCGGTTTTTCGACGACCACGCGCGATGTGGTATCTTCTTTTTGCTAAAAACGGGCCGCCTAGTGCAGCATCACTAGTACAACACGCAATCACACTGAGAGCTCCACACTAGCCGGT
The DNA here is from genome assembly GCF_000372725.1 of Emiliania huxleyi CCMP1516. Taxonomy (NCBI): domain Eukaryota; phylum Haptophyta; order Isochrysidales; family Noelaerhabdaceae; genus Emiliania; species Emiliania huxleyi. The sequence continues at coordinate 201,019 of NW_005200880.1, read as the reverse complement.
ATAGGCGAGCCCCGGCGGCCTCACCGTCGCCGCTCGCGGCGGAGCCGACGGCGGAGCCACGGGCCGGTGCGACCTTTTGGGGGGACATGAGCTCGCCAGGACGTCGCCGATGGCTCGGCGCGCCTCTTCCCGCCAGCGCGGGACGGCCTGCAGACAGGGAAGAGGGGGAGGAAGACGGAACTGAGCACTAGGTTCGTGATCCCGTCGCCGGCGGCAAAGGCTGGGAGAGGGGCGGCAAGCGACGGGCGGGTGCGCGACCTTTTGAGCGCCCACGAGCTCGCCAGGACGTCGCCGATGGCTCGGCGCGCCTCTTCCCGCCAGCGCGGGACGCGGCCTGCAGACAGGGAGGAGGGGGAGGAAGACGGAACTGAGCACTAGGTTCGTGATCCCGTCGCCGGCAAAGGCTGGGAGAGGGGCGGCAAGCGACGGGCGGGTCCGCGACCTTTTGAGCGCCCACGAGCTCGCCGGGACGTCGCCGATGGCTCGGCGCGCCTCTTCCCGCCAGCGCGCGGGGCGGCCTGCAGACAGGGAAGAGGGGGAGGAAGAGCGACCACCGCCGCTTCCAGGCAGGCACAGAGACGCAGCACTTCGCGACACGCTGAGAAGCCGGAGGCTGGCCTCTCCAATGCTCGCGCAACGCTGTCTCGTCTGTGCGCGCGGCACGCGCGGCAGATCTCCGGGGTCCGGAACAGCGGGAGGGTCGACGACCGTACGACGGTAACGCTACGCACATCTCTTAACAATCACTTTATTCGCGCCTGTGCTGCGCCTCTGCGAGTGCGACATCTTGTCGTGTACAGCCTTGACCTCTCCGCCTCTTCGGCATCAGCGTGTTCGCACTGGCATCACACAAAAAAAAACGTCCGCAGCGAGGTGGGAGCCGCTTGCTTGGGGCTGGCTTCGCTGACTCTCCGGCTGACCGTTGCAAGGGCGGACCCTCCACCCGTGGACGCTGCGCTCATACACATGGCTCGCAAGCGATCCGCATCGCCAGCCAAGCCGAAGAAGGCGAAGGCGGCAAAGCCCGCCGCGAAGTCGGCAAAGGACATCTATCTCACCCTCCTCCAGCAGATCCCTGCCGCGCAGCGCGAGGTGCTGCAGCAAGCGCTCGGGAAAGGCGCCTCGCTGGGCATGGACGATGTGTTCGCGGCGCTGGGCGTTCTCCGGGTGGCTGGCGCCGTGTGGGCGCTCCTCGGCCCGCCGGCTCCTTTCCACGAGCTCAAGATCTTCAACACGGTCCTCGGGCTCGACTTGGAGGACGTGGAGCTGCAGCACGCGCTCGGGCGGGGCGGCCTCCTCTCCGAGGCGTGGGAGGGCCTCGCGCCCGCGAAGCGGCGGCGCTGCCTCGCCTTCGTGTCGGTGATGTACGCCTTCATCAACGAGGCGCAGCTCTCTCTCATCCTGTACGGAGAGCTGGGAGAGGCGACGCACGGCGGGCGGGCGCGGGTCGCCCTGCTGCAAGGCGACCTGGCGCAGGCCGCGGCGCTTCTCGAGGAGATGAACGGCACGGCAGGTTGCGTGGCGACCCCGACCGCAGGAGAGTAGAGGGCGCCGCCAAACGGCACTGAGCACGGCCTGTCTCCTCCGTAGCGCTGCGCCCGGACCCGAGCGCCGCGGTGATGCGTTCCGACCGCCTCACGCCCGGACCGTACCCGACGATGGGCGGCCCACGCCACCTAGATGCCGGATGCCGGATGCAGACTGCAGCCTCGCACCGGCTCGCACCGGCAGCTCGCCGCACTCGCCCGCCCTCGCAGTCTCGCGCTCCCGCTCTCGGCGCCGCACCGCGCCGTGTCCTCCGCCCTCAGCCCTTGGCACGGCCCCTGCGGCAGGCTCGTACCTCCGACAGCTCGCCGCGGGGACGGGCGAGCTGTCAGACACCGCCGCCGGGCTGCTCCGAGACCTGCTTGGCGCAAAGGCGGCGGCCAAGGTGACCTTCACCGACTCCGTCGGCATGCGCGCCGTCGAGCGGGCCGAGGGCGCGGGCGCGCGCGCGATGCGGTCTCCTCTGCCCATGCCGCAGGGGGGCAAGGGGACGGAGGCGATGGCAAGGGCGTTGGGCATGGACAAGCCGTCGCTGCTGCGCGCGCTGCGCGCGCACGACTGGGGCGCGTCGGCGGACCGGTTCCTTGACGGCTGGCCACTCGCCGACGGCGACCGGGCGCTGGTTCGGCGCCTGCTGGGCGCGCGGCACGAGCACCGCGACTTTCGCCAGAGCCGTCTGCTCGCCCCTGCCTTGAGCTGGCGCCCGCCCCGCCCCGCTGCCGCAGGCTGGCCGCGCGACACCGAGGTGGAGAATCTCGCCTGCGAGCTGAACCGGCACCGCTCCCTCTTCTCGGGACAGGGGCGCAAGTGGAACAACTCGACCAGGCACGCCTCGCCCTCCCGGTACGACCTCGCCGCCGCGCGGGCGTTGCTCGAGCGCGCGGCCGACCTCAACGAGCGGATGCGCGCGGCGGCGGGTGCGCGCAGCGAGGCGGCGTGATGCCGCGCCCCGCCGCTCGCAGCACATCTCTTAATCCATCATTAGTCTCAGTATTTATCTTCAGCGACATTCTGCACACATTCTCCCCGGCCGGACGCCGCCCTCGGGACAGATCCGCGGCAGCACACGCCTTCTGGGGGTTGCTACGAAGGTGGTGCAAGTGCAAGTGCAACCTGGAACTCGTGCCGAGTAGAGTTCTGTCGCGCAACGACTCACACTAGAAGATATAGACTAGAAGAGCGGTTCTTATCGTCGGAGGTCTGAGACAGCGCACCGCGGGGCGGGGGGGCCTTGTCCCCGTGGCGGACGGTGCGTGTGTGGCGGAGACCGGACTGGGACGCGCTCCGGAGTGCCCCCCCTTGGGCCGCGTGGCGCTGGCCCGAGACGGCAGACGCGGATACGCGCATGTATGACCGGCACCGCGGCTTGTTACCGACAGTAACAACCTCTTTGACGTACAAATGTCTACAGTAGACTCTCCCTTGCACAACCTTTCGGCGCTTGAAGAGGTGGCACCGAAAATGTCGCGGCCGGGGGATGGTGTGAGAGGTGAGATCGAGTGAGACTCGTTCACTGACGGAATCGCGAATATCTGAATGCGAGAGGCGGAAATGGGGAGGAGGAGGAGGCGAATCTGCACCTCACAGCGAGACTGAAAGCGAGGAGAGGCAAGGGTCGATCGTGGTCTGCGCGACTCTGGCGAGTCCGGCGCCGCCGCCGCCCAGCTGGGCGCCGTACGAGCTGGACTCGGCGGCTGCAGGGGAGGACGTGCGGCACTCGTGCCTCCGCGCGCCCTCGCGCAGCTCGCGCTCCCGCTCGAGCGACCCGGCGACGGCAAGCCTGCTTGAGGGGGGGGGGGGGGGGGAGAGGAGGCGTGCTGGGAGGAGGCGTGCTGGGAGGAGGCGTGCTGGGAGGAGGCGTGCTGGGAGGAGGCGTGCTGGGAGGAGGCGTGCTGGGAGGAGGCGTGCTGGGAGGAGGCGTGCTGGGAGGAGGCGTGCTGGGAGGAGGGGAGAGAGGAGGGGAGAGAGGAGGGGAGAGGCTGTGGGGCGGGGCGGGAGAGGGGAGAAGAGGAGAGGCGGGAGGCGGCGGTGAGGCGGGGCCGGAGAGGGCGCGGGAGGCGGCGCGGCGTCGAACCGAGACGCAGCCGCCTCCGCAGCCGGTCGATGCCGCGGCGCCAGAGGTGTGTGTGCTTGCGGGGAGTGGCGCGGGGAGGGCGCCTGGGGCGTCAGCCGGGCGCGGTGCCAGATGTTCTCGATAAAGTCGAGGACGGTGGAGACGCTGGGGACGGGGTACGAGGGCGGCGGCTTCGTCGGAGGCGGCAGCTTGCGGAGCATGTACATCGTCGGCATCGGCAGCGACTGCGGCAGCAGCGGCGGCCGCACCACCCGATAGCGGTCCTCTGCTGGCACCTCTGTGTGGGTGTCTTCGCAGAAGAGCGGGTGCGTGATGTTCTGCGGGCCGTCGTTGTCGCGGATCCGCCGGTAGAGCACGCTCGATACCGATCGCAGCAACGCCAGGTAGTCTGGCTCCACGCAGGTCGACTCCGTCTCCAGCTCCGGCGGCCGTCTCGCTCGCTGCGGGTGCCGCTGGTCCTTCGCTCCGACGTCTACAGGCGCTGCCGCCGGCTTCGCCGCCTCCATCCATGGCGGGAAAAGGGTGCTGCCGGGGCCTGCGTCGGGGGCTGGCGTCCGCGGCGGCATCGAGCAGCACTCGGGGCCGCGAGCTATCACAGGGCGCCGCGGTTTCTCTTTTTCGCGATTCTTTTCTTTTTGTGAGCCGTGTCCAGTCCGAGCCTGGCTGTTCTTCACCTTTCTACCTACCTACCTACCGGTGTGTGTGCCAGTCCGCGCCAGTCCGCGCCCTTGTCGTGCCAGTGTGCTGTGATTCGGCTCCTTTTGAGCTTGTTGTGTGTCTGTGTGACGCTCGCGCGTGTCGTCATCTTCTGTCCCGCGTCCACCCATACCGCGTTGGTGTCCAGTCCGAGCCTGACTGTTCTTCACCTTCCTTTGAGCACTTGAGCACTGGACCTAGGGTCGATTCCGCATGGTACGGGACCCCTCGATCGTCTCGCCCTCCCTCGCTGGTGTGTTCATTGGGGGGGGTCGTAACAAACACGGTACAGGATCGAGGTGCACGCTGCTGGAGCAGTGTCGTCCCCCCTCTCCCTTCGGTATTTTAACTGTCTTCTGATAACGAGCGTCATCTTGTAGTGAACAGAGGCCGAGTTTGCGGTTTGAGCGCCCAGCGCAGACCGACCGACCGCAGGGGGGGTCCGGTCGGCGGCCGCGGAAGACCGCAAACCGGAGGGGGGGCTCTCCACGCGCCGCCTGAGCGGCGGCGAGGCGATCGGGCGGCCAGCTGCGCTGCACGCCCTCCGACTCGAGCTCTCCACGCGCCGCCCGAGCGGCGGCGAGGCGATCGGGCGGCCAGCTGCGCTGCACACCCTCCGACTCGACTCCGGTCGGAGGGTCGGAGCGCAGAGACCGAGGGGGGGGTCGGTCGGGTTGGCTCGAGGGTCACACCGCACACGCTCGCCGCAACTGTGAATAAATTAGTATCTCGAAATACCAGAGAGACACCAAGCGCCCTCTCCCCGTCTAATCACTCCTCGTCGTCCGAGTGTGGCTGAGCTCGAGACCCAGACGCTCAGGAGCGGCCGCTCACTGCTCGGTACCCCCCCTGCACATCTAAAGCCATGGCCGACCCCCCCCCAGCAGCAGCGCTCTGCTGCTGGGGGGGTCGGGACCCCCCCCCCAGCAGCAGCGCTCTGCTGCTGGGGGGGTCCGGACCCCCCCCCCCAGCAGTAGCGCTCTGCCTGTGGGGGGTGCTGGCATCTCTGTACAGACAGCAGCTATAAGTAGCATGCGTTCCAGTGGCGAGAATTTATGGTCGGCACCAAAATCAGTGGTCTCACCGGCGGGCCCTCCTACTGCCAACCGGGAGGTGCGGGGCACGCCAGCCTCTCTTCTACGCCTCTCGTGCATCGCGGCGCCTCTGCCTCAAGGAGGGAAGATACGGCTCTCGCAGCCCATCATACGCCGTGGCACAGCGGGGAGCACAGCCTGTACAAGATATTGTTCCCTATATGCTCGTCGTTCGTGATATCCGCGCGAGGTCATACGCCACAGGCCAGCAATCACTCGGTGATGAGACTACTGATTTGGCGCGACGCTCTGACACCGAGTGTTGCTCGACGCTGCGACACCGCCAAGTACCGCGTGCAGCGCTCAACCTCGCGGAGTACACCTCTCGCTATCATCACGCTTCGCGGCGGTCGGGCTGCTTAATTTGTCGGAAGACACCCAGAGGGTGGGGCGGCGGCGAAGAGGCGGGAGAGCTGGGTCTCCGTGCGCTCTGCTGCTGGGGGGGTCGGGACCCCCCCCCCCCCCCAATCAGCAGCGCTCTGCTGCTGGGGGGGTCAGACCCCCCCCCCTAGGGCCTAGCAGCAGGGATGGCTTTAGATGTGCAGGGGGGGTACCGAGCAGTGAGCGGCCGCTCCAGGATTGGTCGGAACACGAGCTCGTCCATGTCCACGCTCCTGGTCGTCTCGTCCATGTTAGCTTCGCCGGCGACACACTGTACCCGTTGACGAGCGCTTGAGCGCGGCCAGAGCTTGTACAAAGCGACGGCAAGCAGGACCAGGCCTGCGACTGCGTAGATGCTCCACACATATGCTACCAGGTCACAGTATGGGTTCGGGACGTATTCACAGCAGTATGACGGGGTCCCCTACCCCTGGAGTGTGAGTGTGGCTTCTTTTCTTCTTTTCTTCTTTTCTTCTGAAAGAATTCCAGGGCATGATTTCTTCTTCGGTGTGACGGCGGAGTTGACGCCTCCGACGGTCGTAGCGGCGTGGCTGAGGGCGGCGGTGGAGGCGCCCGATAGCGCGGCGAGGATGGTCTCATGGGTCTAGCAAACCATAGACGACACCAAGAGAACGCGAGGTAAAACCCGACGGCTATGGATGGTAAAAGGCGGCGGTAAAACCCATCCACACGGGTTTCGGTGGGTTGGATGGGAGGTAGAATGTCTACCTACCGCACCCCCCCCAATGTCGCTGGGCGGGCCGCAGAGGCGGCATTGATCAGTTCCCCCAATGCACCGCGCGAGCTCGCGCGTTGGAGGCGTGGTCGACGCTGCGCTTGAGCTTCTCCTTGGGGACCCAGATCGCCAAGAAATCGGCGGGCATGAGGTCGTCGCGGAAGGCATGCCACGGCGGAGGAGTTGCAGCTCGTCGAGTGGCGTGACGTGGCGGACACGGGCGGTGCCGCCGTTGTCCTTGCGCACCAGATAGACGGAGCCGTCGGTGAGACCGACTCGAACTGCGGCGCGCGCGACGCGCTGTCAAGCAAAGGCGCGCGGGGCAGTGTGTGTCGTCTGTGTGGGAGGGCGTGGCAGTGCGCTCCTGCATGATAAAGGGAAGGTGCAACAGGCTGGTCGGCGTCGAGTGCGATGCGCTGAATGGCGGCGAGCTCCGCGCCGATCCCGGCGACCTGGAGCCGGTCCTCGCGAGCGGCGCCGTCGCCCTCCTCGACGTGCAGTGGATCATCAGCCACGCCGAGGCGGGCGGCGTCCTCACCCATCGCCAGGCGCTGCCCAAAGAGGCCTTCCTCTCCCTCGCCGACCTCGTTGGGGCGGTCGGAGAGCAGCGCATACTTCCCGTCGCCGCGCTCTCCTACCCGTGGCTGACCAAGGACCACCCCGACCCGCGCGGAGCCAACCTCGCCCGCGTCGCGAGGGCGCTCAAGGCCCTGCTCACTGACAATGACTGCAGGATCACGCGGCTCGGCGTCTTTTGGGACTTCGGCTCGCTGCACCAGCACCCCGACCCCGCCAACGGCATCATGCGCACCGAGGAGCAGAACGCGCTCTTCAAGCAGGGGCTGGGCTGCCTCGGCACGCTCTACTCCCACCCGGCGACGTTCGTGCTGCGGCTGACCTCCTTCCCGGACGGCCACAAGGCGGAGGACCAGGCCGAGGGCACCAACGTGGCCGAGTACTTTGACCGCGGCTGGTGCGCCACCGAGAACGCCTGGGCGAGCCTAACCAAGCCCGGCTTCCTCTCGCTCGACCTCGGCAAGATGCGCGCCGGCGTCAGCCTCTTCGACTCGGTCTGCCTCTTCGACTTCGGCAAGATGCGCGTGGAGTACGACTCGGTCAGCCTCTTCGAGGACTGCGTCCAGGCCGGCGGCCGGCGCCCTCCGCTGCTGCCGTCTGCGTTCGCGGCGGAGCTGGAGACGAAGAGCTTCACCAACGGCAAGGACGACAAGCCGCTGGTGAAGCGGCTGTACGAGGCCGCCTTCGAGGAGCAGTTTGGCAAGGCGACCATGCTGTTCTACTGGAACCTCGGCTGGGGCGACGCGGAGGCGGCGCAGCTGGCGGAGGTCCTCGCGAGCGGGGCAGCGCCGCGGCTCGAGGTGCTCATTCTCCGCTACAACAAGATTGGCGACGAGGGCTGCAAGGCGCTGGCCGCCGCCCTCGGCAAGGAGGGGGCAGCGCCGCGGCTCGAGGAGCTCAATCTCAGCTTCAACAAGATTGGCGGCGAGGGCTGCAAGGCGCTGGCCGCCGCCCTCGGCAAGGAGGGGGCAGCGCCGCGGCTCGAGGAGCTCAATCTCAGCTTCAACAAGATTGGCGGCGAGGGCTGCAAGGCGCTGGCCGCCGCCCTCAAGGAGGGTGCCGCCCCGAGCTTGAAGGCGCGAGACGCCCCCCCCCCTCGCCACCCGCCCCTCCCTTGCCCAAGCTTGTCACGCCTCCCCTCCCTCGCGTGCAGGTGCTCAAGGTGGACCGCAAGCCGCGCGAGCTGAAGGCCGTGTGCAAGGAGCGCGGCATCCGCGAGCTGAAGGCCGTGTGCAAGGAGCGCGGCATCAAGCTGGTTACAGGTTGGTGGTTAGGTCGAGTGATCCTGCCCGCGGGCCTTGCAGCCCGTGTTTAGGCGGCGGGCCTTCTCTTCGGTGTTGCCAAAGGCGTAGGAGTGGTCAACGGTCTGTGCGTGAGGGGTGGGTACTGACTGGGGTGCGGATGTCTGATTGTGGCACTAGTCAGCCCTAGTTACTCGATAGCGGTCCCGCCATAGCTGCTGCATAGGAGCAGGAGGCTAGACAGGGGCCGCATCGCGCTGAAGTGAGCTGTAACAAGTTTGATCCAAAACAAGAACACAAGTTTGACTCTACTAATATAGCGCGCGGATAACGCGCGCGCGCCGCGGTGGCGGCGAAATATAATATTATCTCAGAGGAATGTAGTGTGAATGCCCGGGAACAGCCCCTCCTGGCCCGAGTGCGGGGCGCGAGGGACAAATAAATTCAAAGGGCATGAAAGTCGTCGAGCTGCTTGATCAGGCCAGTAAAGATGGCCCGCGAGGCAGCCTTCGTGAGCAGGTCGGCGAGCATGACGACGCCGGGGAGGTGTTCGACAGAGATAACGCCACGGCTGACGAGATCGCGAAGAAACTCGGCGGCGCGCAAGATGTGCTTCGTCTTCTTGAAGGCAACGGGATCGAAGGCCATGCCGACGGCGGACTTGCTGTCGCAGTTGATGACGCTGGCGCCGTCGATGGAAAATCCAAGATCGATCAGTAGCTCACGGATGAAAATCACCTCCTTAGCGGCTAGCATGGCGCCGAAGAACTCTGCCTCGGCACTAGAGAGCGTGACGGAGCGCTGCATTTTGGAGAACCAGTGGAAGAGACATCCGTAGAAGAAGAACATGCCACCGGAGCAAGAGAACTTCGTTGCCCAGTTTGAATCGACGTAGCTCTCAAGGTTGCGGTTGGGATTCGGCTGCATGACGAGGGCGCGGTCAGCTGTGTCGCGCACGTAGATAAGCACCCGGATGGCGGCTTTAAAATGCGACGGGCCAGGGTTCGTCATAAACCGAGCAAGCTGAGACGCGGAATAAGCAATGTCGACGCGCGTCATATTGGCAAGCCACAGTAGCCCGCCGACGATGGCCATGTAGGCGGTGCGGAACTCGGACATCTCGTCGTATTCAACGGATCCAACAGCGGGCTGATCATCGGCGGACAGTTCGAGCCCCTCTTCCATAGGCGAGTCGAAGCGGCGTGAGCGGGACCGATCGACATAGGCGCTGAACTTGGTAACGAGGTCGGCGATGTCGCTGGTGGTGTCGGCCTCGGCGATGCAGTAGTCGAGGCCGTTCTTCCCGGTAGAGAAGTCATACTCGATAGCGGTCCCGCCATAGCTGCTGCATAGGAGCAGGAGGCTAGACAGGGGCCGCATCGCGCTGAAGTGAGCTGTAACAAGTTTGATCCAAAACAAGAACACAAGTTTGACTCTACTAATATAGCGCGCGGATAACGCGCGCGCGCCGCGGTGGCGGCGAAATATAATATTATCTCAGAGGAATGTAGTGTGAATGCCCGGGAACACTAGTCTAGAGGGTGTTGTCGGTCATATGGCCATGCCACAAGAGACAATGGCCAAGCACTCGGCGGAGGCCGGAGGCGGAGCAATCCACATTTAATCTCACGACGCTCAGCTCGGGAGCACCATGGAACGTCAGGGGCGGGGAACCCGCAATTTGAGATGCTGAGGCATCTGAAATTGCCCGATACGATCTCCATTCTAATTGAGATTGCCTCGAGCATCCCAAGATGCATGAAGCAATTCAGGATGCGCGCGCATCCTGAATTGCTTCGCGCATCCTGAATTGCTTCGTGCATCTTGGGATGCTCAAGGCAACCAAAGATGTCCACGACATCCCTGGTTGAGCCATTACATCCTGAGATGCTGGCCGGAGGGCGCTGCATCTCAGGATGGCTCAATTGGCGTCGCCATCCCCGAGATGTGGCAAGCATTTTCAAATGGATATTTTAACCTCAGATAAATAAGACAATCCAGAATGCGCGCGATGTGCGACGAGGCCTAATAGTCCGCAGCGCCCCCAATGGTGCGCCGCATGGAGGGCGAGCTCTCCCTCTCCCTCTCCCTCTCCCTCTCCCTCTCTCTATTCTCACTCTCCCTCTTTTTCTCCCCCTCTTACTCTCCCTCTCCCTCTCTCTCTTACTCTCCCTCTCCCTCTCGCTCTCGCTCTCCCTCTCCCTCTTCCTCTTACTCTCCTCTCCCTCTCCCTCTCCCTCTCCCTCTCTCTCTCCCTCTCCCTCTGACTCTCTCTCTCTTCTCCCTCTCCCTCTCCCTCTCCCTCTCCCTCTCTCCTCTCCCTCTCCCTCTGCTCTCTCTCTCTCCTCTCACCCTCCCTCTCCCTCTCCTCTCACTGTACACTCCCTCTCACTATAACTCTCCCTCTCCCTCTCCCTCTCCCTCTCCCTCTCCCTCTCCTCTCTCCCTCTTACTCTACCTCTTACCCTCTCTCCTCTCACTCTCACTCTCTCTCCTCTCACTCTCCTTCTCCTCTCTCCCTCTTACTCTACCTCTTACTCTCCCTCTTACTCTCTCTCCTCTCCCTCTCCCTCTCCCTCTCCCTCTCCCTCTCCCTCTCCCTCTCCCTCTCCTCTCCCTCTCTCCTCTCCCTCTTCCCTCGCCCCTTCCGCCGCACGTTCCGTCGGTGTCGCTTCCACCCACACCCTCCTCTTTTTTGCGCGGATCGGGAGGGCGGCGATCTCTGCCCCCGTCCATGCTTCGCGTCCCCTTGGCGCTGGGCGCCGTCTCCCGCGTTTTCTTTTTCGGGCGCGCCGTCTGGCTTTTTCGCTTCTTTTCTCTCTGTGCGGGGGGTCCTCTGGTTTTGCGCGACCGGGGCTGTGAGGCGCCTCTGGCTCTGCAGCTGGTGGTGGTGCTGCTCCTGTCACTATGTCACTGTGTCGTGGGGCCGACGTGCGCGGTGGCCTTCCTTCTGGGCTGTGAGGCGCCTCTGGCTCTGCAGCTGGTGGTGGTGGTGCTCCTGTCACTATGTCACTGTGTCGTGGGGCCGACGTGCGCGGTGGCCTTCCTCGGCCCATCCTCACGTGACGCACGGCGAGGGCGACACCCGCCACGGCCGCGAGCGCCCACCCTATCCACCACCTCGCTCCACACAGAGGCGCCAGTGAGGGCAGCAAACAATTAAATAAAATCCACCCCATATGAGGTGGTGAATCTCCGTCGCTGCGGATCTCGACATCCATCGAGTCGCGTGCGTTCGCTTCCCATATACGCGTCGGCTGGTCCCTGGTTATTTATTTATGACTGGCACTTGCTTGGCACTCCGCACTCGTGGCTCGCTCCAATACGATGCAAAACAAGTCCGTCTGCGCTCGCCTAAGCCTGATCGCCGGCCTGTCGGACGCCTTCGCTGGCGGCCCGATCCTCGCGCGCCGCGTTGATCCGCATCCGGTCAGGTCACGCCTCGCGCCGCCGTGCGCGGTCAGTGGATCGCGGCGCGGCCGCGACGCTGACGAGGAGTTTGACCTCGAGGCGACCATCGAGGAGATTTCCTCCACGCTCAAAACGTTTATCGCTGACTTGGGCCCAAATCTCCAAGAGTTTGCCGCGGAGGCACGCGCATCGGCGCAGGAATCCGCGGCGACCGCCATCGACGACGTGAAGGCGGCGCCTGGCAAAGCCGCGGCGCTCGCCGCATCCGCCGCGGCGCTGGGAGGCAGGGCGGTGCAGGCTGCCCCCGGACTTGCGTTGGACACGGCTGGGGTGTTTATTGGGAAAGGCACCGCGACGATGGGGGGAAAGCTTGGCCTCATCTTCCTCCCGTTTTGGCTCTGCATTGGATCGCTGGCGTTCGACAGGGGCTTGGTGGAGTTCCGCGCGCAGGCGTCAGGAGAGGCGTTGGTTGCCCCTCATCGCGTCCAACGCCTTGACCTCCTCCCCCCCACACGCCGCGCAGGCGCCGGATGAGATCGTCCAAAAGGTTGACCCGGCCACGTATCAGGTGCGGAAAGATCACACCAACCGCACCACATCTTCAAACCCGGTCTCTCACAAATCTCCCACACCCTCGGTCTCACGACTCTCGCGTGCGGTGTGCCACCCCGTAGAAGCGCGTTGACGATCGGGCGACTGCCAAGAAGGAGGCCGACAAGAAGAAGGCCGCCGCGGACAAGAAGGCGGCTGACGCGAAGGCGGCGGCAGAGGCGGCGGCGAAGACTGCGGCCTGAGGCCGCGACGCTGCCTTGGGTCTCGGGTGCGCACACCTGGCTTCCCTGTCCGCACGTCTCGCGCGCGCGTGAACAGGGCGCTCACCCCAAAGTGACGTGTGAGTGTTATATTTCTTTCATTTACTATTTTGCTAAAAGTCTTCTCTCTCGAACACACACGACTTGACACGACACACCACACACGCACAAACGCACGCAGACGCACACGTCGTGCCCACAAACGCGTGTACGATGTAGTAAAGTACACGGCACTAGAGAGGCGACTTTACACACACTGTGGACCGCGGCCGTGCAAACCCAAAACCACGTATATATCAAACACAAAAAGCAGTTATTAGGCAGTTCGAAAAACACGCAGGGCAGACGACGGGGGAGAGTTGGGGCAGACGCGCAGGGCGAGACGAGGGAAGGAGCAGGACTTTGCGGAGATCAGCAGGAGGATGTACGAAGAGATTAGGAGCAGCAGGGGCCCGAGGGACCATGTGGAAGACGGCTAGGGCTAGTCCCCCATCGTGGCATCGTGAGGACGACCCGGCTAGTCGCCGACCACACCCACAAAGAACCCTGCACAAAGATCGCACGGCCACGGGCGGGGACCTGTTCCTTTTTACCCATCTTCTAGTAGAGGAGTCCGTTTTATTTATCTTTTTTATTTCGAAAAAACCCCGCGCAATCTCTGAGAAGCATTCACACACGGTCCCCAAAAACATGCACATGCCAAGTGAGCGCTGGCCTGTCCCAGCAGCTGAGGGGGGAGGGCCAACAGAGTCACACGCCGCCCGGCCGCCGAACAACTACATTCGGCCTACCCTTCACTCGTCGACTGGCCAGGCCTGCGTGTTGCCAAGCCTGCGAGGCGACGTCAGCCCGCGCAACACCGCCCACACACCACCGCGCCCGCCCGTCCGGTCGAGCGGCATCGTGGTCGCTGCCGCCTACGGGATCTCGCACAGACAGCTCAAGGCTAGAGTCACCTCCAACGACCCCGCCTCTTCCCCGCCAGCCTTGTTAGGCATGCGGGTGCTCCAGCTCGACGGCGTCTCCTCCTGCGCCAGCCGGACCCCCATGCCCACCTACACCGCAACAATGACACACTTCGAGCCATCGCGCACGCAACCCCGGTCCGCTCCACACCGCCCGGCGCCACCTCTGTCACCACGCGCAAGAATGCGCTCGACGCGCCGAGGCTCATCTCTGGCTCTCGACCAGGCCTACACGGCAGGCGGCCGATAGTGCAGGCGGGTGCGGTGCCCTTCCAGGAGTGCCGCGCTTGCGAGGGGACTTTTGGTCTGGGGTCGTCTGGAGGCGGCCAGAGAGGTAGACAGCGACAGCCCGCCACACTGCCCTCCCCTCTTCCTCCGCCACCCCGACCCCCTCGGCCGTCTCCTCGAGGCATTGCCAGAGCGAGAAGGCTTCGGGCGACGGGTTCTTGCCCCACAGGCGGCGCGCGGTTTCGCGCAGCATGGCGTCCACCTGTGGGTGGGAGCTTCAGTCTCGGCTAATCTCGGCTAATCTCGAGTCTCGGCCTGTCTCGGCTGGTCTCGGCTGATATCGGCGCGTCTCAGCTAGTCTCGACGCGTCTCTACATCGCTTGGCCAAATCTGCACCTGTGGGCGGTAGGCGGCGGGCACGCGGCAAAGCTCGGTCTGGGTGAGGGCTTCCCCCACGATGTTCTTGCAATCGCTCTCGTTGCAGATGTCGTCCAGCACATCATTGTGGTTGTTGATCAGGCGCCTCGCAGCCTCGCAACGCGCCGCCGCAGGGTGCTGGCCAGCCTCACCGCTGGCGGTGCCGGGTGTGGCGCCGTCCGCCAGGATGTAAGAGCGCAGCATGCGCCACTTTGGGTCCGCCTACGATTCCGATGTCAAGCCGAGAGTGTGCGGGATTTCCCGAGGGGGAGGTTTCGGCGCCTTCCTTCTCTCTCGGCCGCGCCTCGCCCACCTACACCGCAACAATGACACGCTTCGACCCATCGCGCACGCAACCCCTGGCAGGCCATGCGCGCGGCTGCCGAGCAGACGGCGCGCGAGCTCGAGCAGAAAGCGATCAACGTCCTCGCCGTCGGCCCGCGGCACGCGGGTCAGCTCGCGCTGGGTGGAGGGGGAAGGGTTTGTAATGTCCTTGAGCACGGCGACGTGGTTCTTGATGAGCTTCCTCGCCGCCTCCATCCGCACCTAAGCGAGGTAAGTATCGTCGCACCTGTGCGTTCGGCTCAACCTCCGCTGACATCGGCTGACTCTGCACCTCTGCTGGCCAGAGGGAAGCGACCGAGCCGGCGGAGGGGAGGGAGTCCACCGCGCCGGCGAGCAGTTCCAGCATCTCCCAGCGCGGCTCATGCTTCTCGATGGTCTTGTCGAGTGTGTGCCCCGGTGCATCCACAGATTTTCAAAAGTTGGGGCCATCGGCGGGCACATCGGAAACCATATTGCGGCAGGTCGCGGAGGCGAAAGGGCGGGACAACTAAGACGAACGCGGCGTCGGGTAGTCGCCATGGAAGCCGTCGACGCGTTCGCAGAGAAGCACAAGTTGACTGCGGAGGGCAGAGAAGAACTGAATAGGCTCGTCGAGGCAGCCACCGAGGAAGAGGAAGAGGAGCAGCCCACTCTCGCACTATTTGCAAAGGTAAAAGCCCGGCAGCGGTGGGGGGAGCCTGACAAAACAATGGAGACAGACGGACTGTCCCTGTTCCTGGACTTGGTCTTCGTTGGGGTCTGTTTTCTGATCGGTGCCATGCTTCATCACGGCTACCTCGCATGCGTTGATGGTGGCACTTCATACGAGGCAGTATCCGCAGGCTGCTACGGCTCAGCCTGCCACGATGCATCTGGGACCCACGAGTCCCACGGGCGCGTGCTCGAGAGCGCACACCATGAGGTGGAGTGCGTGGGCCTTCATGTGTCTCTTGGCCACGTCTTCATCTTCTATCTTTGCCTCTACTCGTTCTGGTGCCAAAATAAATCCCGTGCGCTGTAGTCGGCCCCGTGAACGTTCACGGGACTGCTGTGAGAGCCCCTGTGTGGAGAGAGCGCAAGGGGGTGGATATATCCTTGACGCTACCTGCCGCTCGCGCCCGATGCCGAGCTCGTTCTGTGCCGTCACAGGGTCATGGACGTCATGTGGGACGCAAAATACGAGGCCAGGGGAAAGCTTCAGCTGGCCATCGAGGTCACCATTCTGTTTTGTATCATCAATACTGCCTCATGCATACACAACATTCAAGAGCTCCAGGAGAACGGCCAGACCTGGTGTGATGTCCCACTGCCTCTCCCCTCCCCAACCCGCTACGGCAGCGACTCACAGTCCTTCACGGGTGGCAGGTGGTGGTTCTGTTTCTTCAGCATGGCCATCCTGAGCATGTGGATGTTACGCTACCTGATGGTGAGAGGCACCCGCATCGCTCTCCCCATGTTCGTCGCCACCCACCCCCCGCTCTCCTCTCGTCCAGATGGCTTTCACGTGCGAGAAACCGAACGAACGCCGCGAGGCGGGGGACATGGTTGTTACCCTGCTTTTGCAGCTGGCCTGCTTGGGCGCAGCGTGGGGGTGCGCATCGTATCCCGAGAACAAAGACGCGTACCTCGCTATGCTGGCTTTGTTCGTCGTTTTCCCCTTCATCTGGTTGCTTCGCGCCAGCGCTAGCTTCCTATGGCACAAGATCAAGCACGATAAGAGTGTGGCCGAGGCCACGTACCGGGAGACGCGCACCCCGATGAACCAGAAATTCTTCGCCCGGCGCATTAATGAGTTTATGATGCTCATGATCGGCGAGACTGTCCTCCAGGTGTGAAGCAGCATGCTGCGGATGCGGCCGAGCCTGCATGATCTCTGACATGCGCCCCCTGCCTCCCCCTCCACCCCGACACAGCTCGTCATCGTCCCTTGGCCGAGGCACAACCCACCAGCAGACGGCGTGTACGACGTCGATTACTTCGTCAACCTCACGCTAGAGCAGCGACGCTTCATCAAGTGCATGTTCTCCGGCTTAATAATTGCGCTAATGATCCTGCACTGCAATCTCGAGTCGGGGCCCTCGCCGGGCAAGCCGTTGCTCATCGACAAAACGGATGCTCACTTCGTGGTGTTCGTGTTGCTCAATATGTTCAAAGGCATGGCGATTATGCTGGTCGGCCATGGCATCGAGTTTGCCCTCCTCGACACGGAGGCTGAGGCATCCAAGAGCGGAGGAGTCGACCAGTACTTGCACTTTGGCCTGGCCTGCGCCGGCACCTTCCTCCTCCAGATGCTCCTCAAATGCTTCCATGACGGCATCTGGGAGTTTCTGGGGCCCATCATCACCTTCAAGTCCCCTCTCCTCTCCACCCTCGCCATTTGCCGCTTCATGGCCTGCAATGCAATGTGGGCAATAGCATGGATCGAGCACGATCCGTGGCAGTTGGTCTACTTTCAAGCTGGACTGACGTCATTTTGCGCTATCGCCACGCACATCGAGAAGCACATCCGGTACTGGCGCCTTGGCGGCAATGCGGAGAAGGTGGTCGTCAGTTAGGCTGACGTGCGCGTCGCTGTCGCGCGTCGGCAACCGGGGCGCGTGGGTGCAGCACACGGCGCTCCTCCGCAGTCAGTGACACTGTGGGTCAGTCCTACTCCTAGGGTCATTCCCCTCTCAACACACATCTTGACATCAACCTGGTACACGTGGGCTCTCGTCCGCCGCCGTAAGAGCCGTAGCCCGTACGGCCCGCGTCATCTAGGTCTTCCGAGTAGCCGCGCCGCTGTGACCCCGCGTAATCGCAGCCCCAACCGCGCTGGCTGGTGGCTCGCACATGTCGTCTGCAGCTTGGGGTAAGCTTTCGGCCGAAAAAACACGATAGTCGATACTCTCGGTGGGAGCGGCGTCAGCGTATGACATGATGGTGGCGTACGCGGGGAGACACGCACCGTCCACCGACGGCGACGCGACGTATGTCTCGTTTGTGTGTCCGCGAGAAGGAGAACATGGGACTAGTGCGGTGGGTGCAGGGTGCGGGCGGGGGCTCAGGGCCCCAACTGACACCGCGTCCCTTCGGCCACCGAAAGTACACACCCATTCCCTCTGCCGAAACCGCAGCCGAAGCAGAAGGAAACCACGCCCCGCCGCCGCAGCAACAGCAGCAGGGACAAGCGCGGGCGAAGGCAGGCGAAGGCGGCCGAGGAGGCGGGTCAGGTGAGCTGCACGGAGCCGTCAAGGACCTGACCACATTGCGAGCACCGATCACTGGCTACGAGTGAGCGTGAGAGCGGCGGCGCGCTGGCCGTCGGGAGGACCAAGTGGCGGATCGGCTCGTACGGAAGCAGCACCTGTCAATCATGGACTCATTGATTGGTGGCGGTGGCGGCGGTGGCGGCGGTGGCGGCGGTGGCGGCGGTGGCGGCGGTGGCGGCGGTGGCGGCGGTGGCGGCGGTGGCGGCGGTGACGCCGGTGACGCCGGTGGCGGCGGTGGCGGTGACGCCGGCGGTGGCGGAGTGGTGGTGGTGGCGGTGGCGGCGGTGGGTCGGTGGGTGGCGGTGGGGTGGGAGGCGGCGAGGGCGGCAGCAGTAGCACCGTGCCGCCCTGCTGCAGAGCTCTCGATCTCGGCTCAATCGGGGCGGATCTCTCGGTCATCTGGGCCACCGTGTCGCCCGGCTGCAGCTCAACCACCTCGTCGTGAAAGGTGAAGCGCTCGCACGCGCGGCGCGCGGTGCAAAAGACGTGGGCGGAGAGGTCGGGCGTGACGTTCAGAGGGTTGCCAGCGGCTGCAGTCGCGATCTGCGCGGGCGGGTGAGGGAGGGGGGTGGCGCGCGGGGGGGGGGGGGTATGTTGTGGTGAAAGGAAAACGGGTGTGTGTGGGGGGGGGGAGGGGGAGGTATGTGGGGCAAAATCTATGCTCGGCGGGCGAGCTT